>NC_090646.1:687941480-688118663 GCF_040937935.1 Hyperolius riggenbachi | reverse complement strand
AAATCACCTGAATACGCTGTCTGCACATAGCTGGAAGCATTGCGGTATTCACCAACACTCCCTGCCTGTCCAGCATCAGCCGTCTCCGGAGTGGTTTATACATCTGCAATAATATATCACCTGATACGCTGTCTGCACATAGCTGGAAGCATTTGCGGTATTCACCAACACTCCCTGCCTGTCCAGCATCAGCCTGTCCTCCGGGTGTGGTTTATACATCTGCAATAATATAATCACCTGATACGCTGTCTGCACATAGCTGGAAGCATTGCGGGTATTCACCAACACTCCCTGCCTGTCCAGCATCAGCCGTCTCCGGGTGGTTTATACATCTGCAATAATAAATCACCTGATACGCTGTCTGCACATAGCTGGAAGCATTGCGGTATTCACCAACACTCCCTGCCTGTCCAGCATCAGCCGTCTCCGGGTGGTTTATACATCTGCAATAAATCACCTGATACGCTGTCTGCACATAGCTGGAAGCATTGCGGTATTCACCAACACTCCCTGCCTGTCCAGCATCAGCCGTCTCCGGGTGGTTTATACATCTGCAATAATATATCACCTGATACGCTGTCTGCACATAGCTGGAAGCATTGCGGTATTCACCAACACTCCCTGCCTGTCCAGCATCAGCCGTCTCCGGGTGGTTTATACATCTGCAATAATATATCACCTGATACGCTGTCTGCACATAGCTGGAAGCATTGCGGTATTCACCAACACTCCCTGCCTGTCCAGCATCAGCCGTCTCCGGGTGGTTTATACATCTGCAATAATATATCACCTGATACGCTGTCTGCACATAGCTGGAAGCATTGCGGTATTCACCAACACTCCCTGCCTGTCCAGCATCAGCCGTCTCCGGGTGGTTTATACATCTGCAATAATATATCACCTGATACGCTGTCTGCACATAGCTGGAAGCATTGCGGTATTCACCAACACTCCCTGCCTGTCCAGCATCAGCCGTCTCCGGGTGGTTTATACATCTGCAATAATATATCACCTGATACGCTGTCTGCACATAGCTGGAAGCATTGCGGTATTCACCAACACTCCCTGCCTGTCCAGCATCAGCCGTCTCCGGGTGGTTTATACATCTGCAATAATATATCACCTGATACGCTGTCTGCACATAGCTGGAAGCATTGCGGTATTCACCAACACTCCCTGCCTGTCCAGCATCAGCCGTCTCCGGGTGGTTTATACATCTGCAATAATATATCACCTGATACGCTGTCTGCACATAGCTGGAAGCATTGCGGTATTCACCAACACTCCCTGCCTGTCCAGCATCAGCCGTCTCCGGGTGGTTTATACATCTGCAATAATATATCACCTGATACGCTGTCTGCACATAGCTGGAAGCATTGCGGTATTCACCAACACTCCCTGCCTGTCCAGCATCAGCCGTCTCCGGGTGGTTTATACATCTGCAATAATATATCACCTGATACGCTGTCTGCACATAGCTGGAAGCATTGCGGTATTCACCAACACTCCCTGCCTGTCCAGCATCAGCCGTCTCCGGGTGGTTTATACATCTGCAATAATATATCACCTGATACGCTTGTCTGCACATAGCTGGAAGCATTGCGGTATTCACCAACACTCCCTGCCTGTCCAGCATCAGCCGTCTCCGGGTGGTTTATACATCTGCAATAATATATCACCTGATACGCTGTCTGCACATAGCTGGAAGCATTGCGGTATTCACCAACACTCCCTGCCTGTCCAGCATCAGCCGTCTCCGGGTGGTTTATACATCTGCAATAATATATCACCTGATACGCTTGTCTGCACATAGCTGGAAGCATTGCGGTATTCACCAACACTCCCTGCCTGTCCAGCATCAGCCGTCTCCGGGTGGTTTATACATCTGCAATAATATATCACCTGATACGCTGTCTGCACATAGCTGGAAGCATTGCGGTATTCACCAACACTCCCTGCCTGTCCAGCATCAGCCGTCTCCGGGTGGTTTATACATCTGCAATAATATATCACCTGATACGTTGTCTGCACATAGCTGGAAGCATTGCGGTATTCACCAACACTCCCTGCCTGTCCAGCATCAGCCGTCTCCGGGTGGTTTATACATCTGCAATAATATATCACCTGATACGTTGTCTGCACATAGCTGGAAGCATTGCGGTATTCACCAACACTCCCTGCCTGTCCAGCATCAGCCTGTCTCCGGGTGGTTTATACATCTGCAATAATATATCACCTGATACGCTGTCTGCACATAGCTGGAAGCATTGCGGTATTCACCAACACTCCCTGCCTGTCCAGCATCAGCCGTCTCCGGGTGGTTTATACATCTGCAATAATATATCACCTGATACGCTGTCTGCACATAGCTGGAAGCATTGCGGTATTCACCAACACTCCCTGCCTGTCCAGCATCAGCTCGTCTCCGGGTGGTTTATACATCTGCAATAATATATCACCTGATACGCTGTCTGCACATAGCTGGAAGCATTGCGGTATTCACCAACACTCCCTGCCTGTCCAGCATCAGCTGTCTCCGGGTGGTTTATACATCTGCAATAATATATCACCTGATACGCTGTCTGCACATAGCTGGAAGCATTGCGGTATTCACCAACACTCCCTGCCTGTCCAGCATCAGCCGTCTCCGGGTGGTTTATACATCTGCAATAATATATCACCTGATACGCTGTCTGCACATAGCTGGAAGCATTGCGGTATTCACCAACACTCCCTGCCTGTCCAGCATCAGCTGTCTCCGGGTGGTTTATACATCTGCAATAATATATCACCTGATACGTTGTCTGCACATAGCTGGAAGCATTGCGGTATTCACCAACACTCCCTGCCTGTCCAGCATCAGCCGTCTCCGGGTGGTTTATACATCTGCAATAATATATCACCTGATACGTTGTCTGCACATAGCTGGAAGCATTGCGGTATTCACCAACACTCCCTGCCTGTCCAGCATCAGCTGTCTCCGGGTGGTTTATACATCTGCAATAATATATCACCTGATACGTTGTCTGCACATAGCTGGAAGCATTGCGGTATTCACCAACACTCCCTGCCTGTCCAGCATCAGCTGTCTCCGGGTGGTTTATACATCTGCAATAATATATCACCTGATACGTTGTCTGCACATAGCTGGAAGCATTGCGGTATTCACCAACACTCCCTGCCTGTCCAGCATCAGCCTGTCTCCGGGTGGTTTATACATCTGCAATAATATATCACCTGATACGCTGTCTGCACATAGCTGGAAGCATTGCGGTATTCACCAACACTCCCTGCCTGTCCAGCATCAGCCGTCTCCGGGTGGTTTATACATCTGCAATAATATATCACCTGATACGCTGTCTGCACATAGCTGGAAGCATTGCGGTATTCACCAACACTCCCTGCCTGTCCAGCATCAGCCGTCTCCGGGTGGTTTATACATCTGCAATAATATATCACCTGATACGCTGTCTGCACATAGCTGGAAGCATTGCGGTATTCACCAACACTCCCTGCCTGTCCAGCATCAGCCGTCTCCGGGTGGTTTATACATCTGCAATAATATATCACCTGATACGCTGTCTGCACATAGCTGGAAGCATTGCGGTATT
The DNA here is from genome assembly GCF_040937935.1 of Hyperolius riggenbachi. Taxonomy (NCBI): domain Eukaryota; kingdom Metazoa; phylum Chordata; class Amphibia; order Anura; family Hyperoliidae; genus Hyperolius; species Hyperolius riggenbachi. The sequence goes on along the minus strand of NC_090646.1, from coordinate 688,115,052 downwards.
CACCAACACTCCCTGCCTGTCCAGCATCAGCTGTCTCCGGGTGGTTTATACATCTGCAATAATATATCACCTGATACGCTGTCTGCACATAGCTGGAAGCATTGCGGTATTCACCAACACTCCCTGCCTGTCCAGCATCAGCTGTCTCCGGGTGGTTTATACATCTGCAATAATATATCACCTGATACGCTGTCTGCACATAGCTGGAAGCATTGCGGTATTCACCAACACTCCCTGCCTGTCCAGCATCAGCCTGTCTCCGGGTGGTTTATACATCTGCAATAATATATCACCTGATACGCTGTCTGCACATAGCTGGAAGCATTGCGGTATTCACCAACACTCCCTGCCTGTCCAGCATCAGCCTGTCTCCGGGTGGTTTATACATCTGCAATAATATATCACCTGATACGTTGTCTGCACATAGCTGGAAGCATTGCGGTATTCACCAACACTCCCTGCCTGTCCAGCATCAGCCGTCTCCGGGTGGTTTATACATCTGCAATAATATATCACCTGATACGCTGTCTGCACATAGCTGGAAGCATTGCGGTATTCACCAACACTCCCTGCCTGTCCAGCATCAGCCGTCTCCGGGTGGTTTATACATCTGCAATAATATATCACCTGATACGCTGTCTGCACATAGCTGGAAGCATTGCGGTATTCACCAACACTCCCTGCCTGTCCAGCATCAGCTGTCTCCGGGTGGTTTATACATCTGCAATAATATCACCTGATACGCTGTCTGCACATAGCTGGAAGCATTGCGGTATTCACCAACACTCCCTGCCTGTCCAGCATCAGCCGTCTCCGGGTGGTTTATACATCTGCAATAATATATCACCTGATACGCTGTCTGCACATAGCTGGAAGCATTGCGGTATTCACCAACACTCCCTGCCTGTCCAGCATCAGCCGTCTCCGGGTGGTTTATACATCTGCAATAATATATCACCTGATACGCTGTCTGCACATAGCTGGAAGCATTGCGGTATTCACCAACACTCCCTGCCTGTCCAGCATCAGCTGTCTCCGGGTGGTTTATACATCTGCAATAATATATCACCTGATACGCTGTCTGCACATAGCTGGAAGCATTGCGGTATTCACCAACACTCCCTGCCTGTCCAGCATCAGCCGTCTCCGGGTGGTTTATACATCTGCAATAATATATCACCTGATACGCTGTCTGCACATAGCTGGAAGCATTGCGGTATTCACCAACACTCCCTGCCTGTCCAGCATCAGCCGTCTCCGGGTGGTTTATACATCTGCAATAATATATCACCTGATACGCTGTCTGCACATAGCTGGAAGCATTGCGGTATTCACCAACACTCCCTGCCTGTCCAGCATCAGCCGTCTCCGGGTGGTTTATACATCTGCAATAATATATCACCTGATACGCTGTCTGCACATAGCTGGAAGCATTGCGGTATTCACCAACACTCCCTGCCTGTCCAGCATCAGCCGTCTCCGGGTGGTTTATACATCTGCAATAATATATCACCTGATACGCTGTCTGCACATAGCTGGAAGCATTGCGGTATTCACCAACACTCCCTGCCTGTCCAGCATCAGCCGTCTCCGGGTGGTTTATACATCTGCAATAATATATCACCTGATACGCTTGTCTGCACATAGCTGGAAGCATTGCGGTATTCACCAACACTCCCTGCCTGTCCAGCATCAGCCGTCTCCGGGTGGTTTATACATCTGCAATAATACATCACCTGATACGCTGTCTGCACATAGCTGGAAGCATTGCGGTATTCACCAACACTCCCTGCCTGTCCAGCATCAGCCGTCTCCGGGTGGTTTATACATCTGCAATAAATCACCTGATACGCTGTCTGCACATAGCTGGAAGCATTGCGGTATTCACCAACACTCCCTGCCTGTCCAGCATCAGCCGTCTCCGGGTGGTTTATACATCTGCAATAATACATCACCTGATACGCTGTCTGCACATAGCTGGAAGCATTGCGGTATTCACCAACACTCCCTGCCTGTCCAGCATCAGCCGTCTCCGGGTGGTTTATACATCTGCAATAATATATCACCTGATACGCTGTCTGCACATAGCTGGAAGCATTGCGGTATTCACCAACACTCCCTGCCTGTCCAGCATCAGCCGTCTCCGGGTGGTTTATACATCTGCAATAATATATCACCTGATACGTTGTCTGCACATAGCTGGAAGCATTGCGGTATTCACCAACACTCCCTGCCTGTCCAGCATCAGCCGTCTCCGGGTGGTTTATACATCTGCAATAATATATCACCTGATACGTTGTCTGCACATAGCTGGAAGCATTGCGGTATTCACCAACACTCCCTGCCTGTGCAGCATCAGCCGTCTCCGGGTGGTTTATACATCTGCAATAATATATCACCTGATACGTTGTCTGCACATAGCTGGAAGCATTGCGGTATTCACCAACACTCCCTGCCTGTGCAGCATCAGCCGTCTCCGGGTGGTTTATACATCTGCAATAATATATCACCTGATACGCTGTCTGCACATAGCTGGAAGCATTGCGGTATTCACCAACACTCCCTGCCTGTCCAGCATCAGCCGTCTCCGGGTGGTTTATACATCTGCAATAAATCACCTGATACGTTGTCTGCACATAGCTGGAAGCATTGCGGTATTCACCAACACTCCCTGCCTGTCCAGCATCAGCCGTCTCCGGGTGGTTTATACATCTGCAATAAATCACCTGATACGCTGTCTGCACATAGCTGGAAGCATTGCGGTATTCACCAACACTCCCTGCCTGTCCAGCATCAGCCGTCTCCGGGTGGTTTATACATCTGCAATAATATATCACCTGATACGCTGTCTGCACATAGCTGGAAGCATTGCGGTATTCACCAACACTCCCTGCCTGTCCAGCATCAGCCGTCTCCGGGTGGTTTATACATCTGCAATAATATATCACCTGATACGCTGTCTGCACATAGCTGGAAGCATTGCGGTATTCACCAACACTCCCTGCCTGTCCAGCATCAGCCGTCTCCGGGTGGTTTATACATCTGCAATAATATATCACCTGATACGCTGTCTGCACATAGCTGGAAGCATTGCGGTATTCACCAACACTCCCTGCCTGTCCAGCATCAGCCGTCTCCGGGTGGTTTATACATCTGCAATATATCACCTGATACGTTGTCTGCACATAGCTGGAAGCATTGCGGTATTCACCAACACTCCCTGCCTGTCCAGCATCAGCCGTCTCCGGGTGGTTTATACATCTGCAATAATATATCACCTGATACGCTGTCTGCACATAGCTGGAAGCATTGCGGTATTCACCAACACTCCCTGCCTGTCCAGCATCAGCCGTCTCCGGGTGGTTTATACATCTGCAATATATCACCTGATACGCTGTCTGCACATAGCTGGAAGCATTGCGGTATTCACCAACACTCCCTGCCTGTCCAGCATCAGCCGTCTCCGGGTGGTTTATACATCTGCAATATATCACCTGATACGCTGTCTGCACATAGCTGGAAGCATTGCGGTATTCACCAACACTCCCTGCCTGTCCAGCATCAGCCGTCTCCGGGTGGTTTATACATCTGCAATATATCACCTGATACGCTGTCTGCACATAGCTGGAAGCATTGCGGTATTCACCAACACTCCCTGCCTGTCCAGCATCAGCTGTCTCCGGGTGGTTTATACATCTGCAATAATATATCACCTGATACGCTGTCTGCACATAGCTGGAAGCATTGCGGTATTCACCAACACTCCCTGCCTGTCCAGCATCAGCCGTCTCCGGGTGGTTTATACATCTGCAATAATACATCACCTGATACGCTGTCTGCACATAGCTGGAAGCATTGCGGTATTCACCAACACTCCCTGCCTGTCCAGCATCAGCCGTCTCCGGGTGGTTTATACATCTGCAATAATATATCACCTGATACGCTGTCTGCACATAGCTGGAAGCATTGCGGTATTCACCAACACTCCCTGCCTGTCCAGCATCAGCCGTCTCCGGGTGGTTTATACATCTGCAATAATATATCACCTGATACGTTGTCTGCACATAGCTGGAAGCATTGCGGTATTCACCAACACTCCCTGCCTGTCCAGCATCAGCCGTCTCCGGGTGGTTTATACATCTGCAATATATCACCTGATACGCTGTCTGCACATAGCTGGAAGCATTGCGGTATTCACCAACACTCCCTGCCTGTCCAGCATCAGCCGTCTCCGGGTGGTTTATACATCTGCAATAAATCACCTGATACGCTGTCTGCACATAGCTGGAAGCATTGCGGTATTCACCAACACTCCCTGCCTGTCCAGCATCAGCCGTCTCCGGGTGCTTTATACATCTGCAATAATATATCACCTGATACGCTGTCTGCACATAGCTGGAAGCATTGCGGTATTCACCAACACTCCCTGCCTGTCCAGCATCAGCCGTCTCCGGGTGGTTTATACATCTGCAATAATATATCACCTGATACGCTGTCTGCACATAGCTGGAAGCATTGCGGTATTCACCAACACTCCCTGCCTGTCCAGCATCAGCCGTCTCCGGGTGGTTTATACATCTGCAATAATATATCACCTGATACGCTGTCTGCACATAGCTGGAAGCATTGCGGTATTCACCAACACTCCCTGCCTGTCCAGCATCAGCCGTCTCCGGGTGGTTTATACATCTGCAATAATATATCACCTGATACGCTGTCTGCACATAGCTGGAAGCATTGCGGTATTCACCAACACTCCCTGCCTGTCCAGCATCAGCCGTCTCCGGGTGGTTTATACATCTGCAATAATATATCACCTGATACGTTGTCTGCACATAGCTGGAAGCATTGCGGTATTCACCAACACTCCCTGCCTGTCCAGCATCAGCTGTCTCCGGGTGGTTTATACATCTGCAATAATATATCACCTGATACGCTGTCTGCACATAGCTGGAAGCATTGCGGTATTCACCAACACTCCCTGCCTGTCCAGCATCAGCCGTCTCCGGGTGGTTTATACATCTGCAATAATATATCACCTGATACGCTGTCTGCACATAGCTGGAAGCATTGCGGTATTCACCAACACTCCCTGCCTGTGCAGCATCAGCCGTCTCCGGGTGGTTTATACATCTGCAATAATATATCACCTGATACGCTGTCTGCACATAGCTGGAAGCATTGCGGTATTCACCAACACTCCCTGCCTGTCCAGCATCAGCTGTCTCCGGGTGGTTTATACATCTGCAATAATAAATCACCTGATACATTGTCTGCACATAGCTGGAAGCATTGCGGTATTCACCAACACTTCCTGCCTGTCCAGCATCAGCCGTCTCCGGGTGGTTTATACATCTGCAATAATAAATCACCTGATACGCTGTCTGCACATAGCTGGAAGCATTGCGGTATTCACCAACACTCCCTGCCTGTCCAGCATCAGCCGTCTCCGGGTGGTTTATACATCTGCAATAATATATCACCTGATACGCTGTCTGCACATAGCTGGAAGCATTGCGGTATTCACCAACACTCCCTGCCTGTCCAGCATCAGCCGTCTCCGGGTGGTTTATACATCTGCAATAATATATCACCTGATACGTTGTCTGCACATAGCTGGAAGCATTGCGGTATTCACCAACACTCCCTGCCTGTGCAGCATCAGCCGTCTCCGGGTGGTTTATACATCTGCAATAATACATCACCTGATACGCTGTCTGCACATAGCTGGAAGCATTGCGGTATTCACCAACACTCCCTGCCTGTCCAGCATCAGCCGTCTCCGGGTGGTTTATACATCTGCAATAATATATCACCTGATACATTGTCTGCACATAGCTGGAAGCATTGCGGTATTCACCAACACTCCCTGCCTGTCCAGCATCAGCCGTCTCCGGGTGGTTTATACATCTGCAATAAATCACCTGATACATTGTCTGCACATAGCTGGAAGCATTGCGGTATTCACCAACACTCCCTGCCTGTCCAGCATCAGCCGTCTCCGGGTGGTTTATACATCTGCAATAAATCACCTGATACATTGTCTGCACATAGCTGGAAGCATTGCGGTATTCACCAACACTCCCTGCCTGTCCAGCATCAGCCGTCTCCGGGTGGTTTATACATCTGCAATAATATATCACCTGATACGCTGTCTGCACATAGCTGGAAGCATTGCGGTATTCACCAACACTCCCTGCCTGTCCAGCATCAGCCGTCTCCGGGTGGTTTATACATCTGCAATAATATATCACCTGATACGCTGTCTGCACATAGCTGGAAGCATTGCGGTATTCACCAACACTCCCTGCCTGTCCAGCATCAGCCGTCTCCGGGTGGTTTATACATCTGCAATATATCACCTGATACGTTGTCTGCACATAGCTGGAAGCATTGCGGTATTCACCAACACTCCCTGCCTGTCCAGCATCAGCCGTCTCCGGGTGGTTTATACATCTGCAATAATATATCACCTGATACGCTGTCTGCACATAGCTGGAAGCATTGCGGTATTCACCAACACTCCCTGCCTGTCCAGCATCAGCTGTCTCCGGGTGGTTTATACATCTGCAATAATATATCACCTGATACGCTGTCTGCACATAGCTGGAAGCATTGCGGTATTCACCAACACTCCCTGCCTGTCCAGCATCAGCCGTCTCCGGGTGGTTTATACATCTGCAATAATATATCACCTGATACGTTGTCTGCACATAGCTGGAAGCATTGCGGTATTCACCAACACTCCCTGCCTGTCCAGCATCAGCCGTCTCCGGGTGGTTTATACATCTGCAATAATATATCACCTGATACGCTGTCTGCACATAGCTGGAAGCATTGCGGTATTCACCAACACTCCCTGCCTGTCCAGCATCAGCCGTCTCCGGGTGGTTTATACATCTGCAATAAATCACCTGATACGCTGTCTGCACATAGCTGGAAGCATTGCGGTATTCACCAACACTCCCTGCCTGTCCAGCATCAGCCGTCTCCGGGTGGTTTATACATCTGCAATAAATCACCTGATACGCTGTCTGCACATAGCTGGAAGCATTGCGGTATTCACCAACACTCCCTGCCTGTCCAGCATCAGCCGTCTCCGGGTGGTTTATACATCTGCAATAAATCACCTGATACGCTGTCTGCACATAGCTGGAAGCATTGCGGTATTCACCAACACTCCCTGCCTGTCCAGCATCAGCTGTCTCCGGGTGGTTTATACATCTGCAATAAATCACCTGATACGTTGTCTGCACATAGCTGGAAGCATTGCGGTATTCACCAACACTCCCTGCCTGTCCAGCATCAGCCGTCTCCGGGTGGTTTATACATCTGCAATAAATCACCTGATACGCTGTCTGCACATAGCTGGAAGCATTGCGGTATTCACCAACACTCCCTGCCTGTCCAGCATCAGCCGTCTCCGGGTGGTTTATACATCTGCAATAAATCACCTGATACGCTGTCTGCACATAGCTGGAAGCATTGCGGTATTCACCAACACTCCCTGCCTGTGCAGCATCAGCCGTCTCCGGGTGGTTTATACATCTGCAATAATATATCACCTGATACGTTGTCTGCACATAGCTGGAAGCATTGCGGTATTCACCAACACTCCCTGCCTGTCCAGCATCAGCCGTCTCCGGGTGGTTTATACATCTGCAATATATCACCTGATACGCTGTCTGCACATAGCTGGAAGCATTGCGGTATTCACCAACACTCCCTGCCTGTCCAGCATCAGCTGTCTCCGGGTGGTTTATACATCTGCAATAATATATCACCTGATACGTTGTCTGCACATAGCTGGAAGCATTGCGGTATTCACCAACACTCCCTGCCTGTCCAGCATCAGCCGTCTCCGGGTGGTTTATACATCTGCAATAATATATCACCTGATACGCTGTCTGCACATAGCTGGAAGCATTGCGGTATTCACCAACACTCCCTGCCTGTCCAGCATCAGCCGTCTCCGGGTGGTTTATACATCTGCAATAAATCACCTGATACGCTGTCTGCACATAGCTGGAAGCATTGCGGTATTCACCAACACTCCCTGCCTGTCCAGCATCAGCTGTCTCCGGGTGGTTTATACATCTGCAATATATCACCTGATACGCTGTCTGCACATAGCTGGAAGCATTGCGGTATTCACCAACACTCCCTGCCTGTCCAGCATCAGCCGTCTCCGGGTGGTTTATACATCTGCAATAAATCACCTGATACGCTGTCTGCACATAGCTGGAAGCATTGCGGTATTCACCAACACTCCCTGCCTGTCCAGCATCAGCCGTCTCCGGGTGGTTTATACATCTGCAATAATATATCACCTGATACGCTGTCTGCACATAGCTGGAAGCATTGCGGTATTCACCAACACTCCCTGCCTGTCCAGCATCAGCCGTCTCCGGGTGGTTTATACATCTGCAATATATCACCTGATACGCTGTCTGCACATAGCTGGAAGCATTGCGGTATTCACCAACACTCCCTGCCTGTCCAGCATCAGCCGTCTCCGGGTGGTTTATACATCTGCAATAATATATCACCTGATACGCTGTCTGCACATAGCTGGAAGCATTGCGGTATTCACCAACACTCCCTGCCTGTCCAGCATCAGCCGTCTCCGGGTGGTTTATACATCTGCAATATATCACCTGATACGTTGTCTGCACATAGCTGGAAGCATTGCGGTATTCACCAACACTCCCTGCCTGTCCAGCATCAGCCGTCTCCGGGTGCTTTATACATCTGCAATAATATATCACCTGATACGCTGTCTGCACATAGCTGGAAGCATTGCGGTATTCACCAACACTCCCTGCCTGTCCAGCATCAGCCGTCTCCGGGTGGTTTATACATCTGCAATATATCACCTGATACGCTGTCTGCACATAGCTGGAAGCATTGCGGTATTCACCAACACTCCTTGCCTGTCCAGCATCAGCTGTCTCCGGGTGGTTTATACATCTGCAATAATATATCACCTGATACGTTGTCTGCACATAGCTGGAAGCATTGCGGTATTCACCAACACTCCCTGCCTGTCCAGCATCAGCTGTCTCCGGGTGGTTTATACATCTGCAATAAATCACCTGATACGCTGTCTGCACATAGCTGGAAGCATTGCGGTATTCACCAACACTCCCTGCCTGTCCAGCATCAGCCGTCTCCGGGTGGTTTATACATCTGCAATAAATCACCTGATACGTTGTCTGCACATAGCTGGAAGCATTGCGGTATTCACCAACACTCCCTGCCTGTGCAGCATCAGCCGTCTCCGGGTGGTTTATACATCTGCAATAATATATCACCTGATACGTTGTCTGCACATAGCTGGAAGCATTGCGGTATTCACCAACACTCCCTGCCTGTCCAGCATCAGCCGTCTCCGGGTGGTTTATACATCTGCAATAATATATCACCTGATACGCTGTCTGCACATAGCTGGAAGCATTGCGGTATTCACCAACACTCCCTGCCTGTCCAGCATCAGCCGTCTCCGGGTGGTTTATACATCTGCAATAATATATCACCTGATACGCTGTCTGCACATAGCTGGAAGCATTGCGGTATTCACCAACACTCCCTGCCTGTCCAGCATCAGCTGTCTCCGGGTGGTTTATACATCTGCAATAATATATCACCTGATACGCTGTCTGCACATAGCTGGAAGCATTGCGGTATTCACCAACACTCCCTGCCTGTGCAGCATCAGCCGTCTCCGGGTGGTTTATACATCTGCAATAATACATCACCTGATACGCTGTCTGCACATAGCTGGAAGCATTGCGGTATTCACCAACACTCCCTGCCTGTCCAGCATCAGCCGTCTCCGGGTGGTTTATACATCTGCAATATATCACCTGATACGCTGTCTGCACATAGCTGGAAGCATTGCGGTATTCACCAACACTCCCTGCCTGTCCAGCATCAGCTGTCTCCGGGTGGTTTATACATCTGCAATAATATATCACCTGATACGCTGTCTGCACATAGCTGGAAGCATTGCGGTATTCACCAACACTCCCTGCCTGTCCAGCATCAGCTGTCTCCGGGTGGTTTATACATCTGCAATAATATATCACCTGATACGTTGTCTGCACATAGCTGGAAGCATTGCGGTATTCACCAACACTCCCTGCCTGTCCAGCATCAGCCGTCTCCGGGTGGTTTATACATCTGCAATAATATATCACCTGATACGTTGTCTGCACATAGCTGGAAGCATTGCGGTATTCACCAACACTCCCTGCCTGTCCAGCATCAGCCGTCTCCGGGTGGTTTATACATCTGCAATAATACATCACCTGATACGCTGTCTGCACATAGCTGGAAGCATTGCGGTATTCACCAACACTCCCTGCCTGTCCAGCATCAGCCGTCTCCGGGTGGTTTATACATCTGCAATAATATATCACCTGATACATTGTCTGCACATAGCTGGAAGCATTGCGGTATTCACCAACACTCCCTGCCTGTCCAGCATCAGCCGTCTCCGGGTGGTTTATACATCTGCAATAATATATCACCTGATACGCTGTCTGCACATAGCTGGAAGCATTGCGGTATTCACCAACACTCCCTGCCTGTCCAGCATCAGCCGTCTCCGGGTGGTTTATACATCTGCAATAATATATCACCTGATACGCTGTCTGCACATAGCTGGAAGCATTGCGGTATTCACCAACACTCCCTGCCTGTCCAGCATCAGCCGTCTCCGGGTGGTTTATACATCTGCAATAATATATCACCTGATACGCTGTCTGCACATAGCTGGAAGCATTGCGGTATTCACCAACACTCCCTGCCTGTCCAGCATCAGCCGTCTCCGGGTGGTTTATACATCTGCAATAAATCACCTGATACGCTGTCTGCACATAGCTGGAAGCATTGCGGTATTCACCAACACTCCCTGCCTGTCCAGCATCAGCCGTCTCCGGGTGGTTTATACATCTGCAATAATACATCACCTGATACGTTGTCTGCACATAGCTGGAAGCATTGCGGTATTCACCAACACTCCCTGCCTGTCCAGCATCAGCCGTCTCCGGGTGGTTTATACATCTGCAATAAATCACCTGATACGCTGTCTGCACATAGCTGGAAGCATTGCGGTATTCACCAACACTCCCTGCCTGTCCAGCATCAGCTGTCTCCGGGTGGTTTATACATCTGCAATAATATATCACCTGATACGTTGTCTGCACATAGCTGGAAGCATTGCGGTATTCACCAACACTCCCTGCCTGTCCAGCATCAGCCGTCTCCGGGTGGTTTTTACATCTGCAATAAATCACCTGATACGCTGTCTGCACATAGCTGGAAGCATTGCGGTATTCACCAACACTCCCTGCCTGTCCAGCATCAGCCGTCTCCGGGTGGTTTATACATCTGCAATAATATATCACCTGATACGCTGTCTGCACATAGCTGGAAGCATTGCGGTATTCACCAACACTCCCTGCCTGTCCAGCATCAGCCGTCTCCGGGTGGTTTATACATCTGCAATAATAAATCACCTGATACGCTGTCTGCACATAGCTGGAAGCATTGCGGTATTCACCAACACTCCCTGCCTGTCCAGCATCAGCCGTCTCCGGGTGGTTTATACATCTGCAATAATATATCACCTGATACGCTGTCTGCACATAGCTGGAAGCATTGCGGTATTCACCAACACTCCCTGCCTGTCCAGCATCAGCTGTCTCCGGGTGGTTTATACATCTGCAATAATATATCACCTGATACGCTGTCTGCACATAGCTGGAAGCATTGCGGTATTCACCAACACTCCCTGCCTGTCCAGCATCAGCCGTCTCCGGGTGGTTTATACATCTGCAATAAATCACCTGATACGTTGTCTGCACATAGCTGGAAGCATTGCGGTATTCACCAACACTCCCTGCCTGTCCAGCATCAGCTGTCTCCGGGTGGTTTATACATCTGCAATAAATCACCTGATACGCTGTCTGCACATAGCTGGAAGCATTGCGGTATTCACCAACACTCCCTGCCTGTCCAGCATCAGCTGTCTCCGGGTGGTTTATACATCTGCAATAAATCACCTGATACGTTGTCTGCACATAGCTGGAAGCATTGCGGTATTCACCAACACTCCCTGCCTGTCCAGCATCAGCCGTCTCCGGGTGGTTTTTACATCTGCAATAAATCACCTGATACGCTGTCTGCACATAGCTGGAAGCATTGCGGTATTCACCAACACTCCCTGCCTGTCCAGCATCAGCTGTCTCCGGGTGGTTTATACATCTGCAATAATATATCACCTGATACGCTGTCTGCACATAGCTGGAAGCATTGCGGTATTCACCAACACTCCCTGCCTGTCCAGCATCAGCCGTCTCCGGGTGGTTTATACATCTGCAATAAATCACCTGATACGTTGTCTGCACATAGCTGGAAGCATTGCGGTATTCACCAACACTCCCTGCCTGTCCAGCATCAGCCGTCTCCGGGTGGTTTATACATCTGCAATAAATCACCTGATACGCTGTCTGCACATAGCTGGAAGCATTGCGGTATTCACCAACACTCCCTGCCTGTCCAGCATCAGCTGTCTCCGGGTGGTTTATACATCTCTCACTGATTTCTTTACCTCCAGGGACTGCCGACAACTTGTCAATATAATATGATTTATTGTAGAGCCGTGCCTCTTAATTATTATAAACTTGGGGCCGTTATTTATTATTATCATTGATGTATAAAACACCGACGTATTCCGTGGCACTGTACAGACTTATGAACAAACACGGGGTACATTATAATACAGGCAACACTGCTACATAATACAGAGCTGATAATTACAATGACAGATGTAACATGATGAATAAAATGTATAACACAGTGCAAGACACAAAGGGGGACAGAGCCCTGCCCTTGCCAGCTTACAATCTAAAGGATGAGGGTAGTACAAGTTGTGTAGAGACCACAGGGGAGTGGCCTCAGGTAGAGTATAGGCTTGTTGGACAAAGGGCTTCATTATCATGCGAAATTTCACACAAAGCACTTTTCACAGCGTGCTAACAGTTTGCACCGTTGTGTGAATCAAGCCCCATGTGATGAAGTGAGAAGAACATGGAGGCGGCCATTTTTTGTATTCAGTAGTGTCTGAATCACACCAGAAACATGCATGCAGCTAATCTGGTCAGATCTGACAATAATGTCAGAAACACCTGATCTGCTGCATGCTTGTTCAGGGGCTGTGGCTAATAGTATTAGAGACAGAGGATCAGCAGGGCTGCCAGGCAACTGGTATTGCTTACAAGGAAATACATATAACAGCCTCTATATCTGTCTCGCTTCAGTTGTCCTTTAAAGATATTAAATGTGACTGATGTGCTGTGGCAGAGGATTCCAGAGGAGGGGTGTGGCACGTGAGAAGTCTTGCATATATGAATGTGAGGAGGATAACAGCAGGTCATGTGCAGGTCTGAGATTGCGGTTGGGTTGGTATCTGGAGACTAGTGAGGAGATGTACCGGGGAGAGAGATTGTGGAGAGCTTTGTAGGTTAGGGGTAAGGGCCAGTGCACACCAAAACGCGCTAGCGTCATCGCAAACGCTCAACGCTTTTTGAAGTGATTCTAGGCGATTCTAGGCATGTGCCTAGCGATTTTCAGAGCATTTTGGTGTAGCGTTTTTTGTTCCAGTAGAGCTGTAACTCAGCAGCTTGGAAAATCTCTCTGATCTGGCGCCTTTCAGATCGATATTCCACTTTACTATACTTAACATTGCGGCTGGATCACCTCAGAAATCAGCACAAATGCTGCAGGACCCGCGTTTGCATTTGGAAAAAATCGCATCGCTCTGGTGTGATCCATCCCATCCAAATATATTTGCCAAGTTTTTAAAAGCACTTAGAAGCGCTCTTGGTGTGCACCAGCCCTAAGAGGTTGCACTGGATCCTCTGCCGAATTGGCAGCCAGTGAAGAGCTTGGCAGAGAGGAGCAGCAGAGGAAGAGTGGGAAGAGAGATGAATGAGAGGAGCAGCTGAGATCAGTACAGATTGGAGCGGGGCCAGTCTGTTAGCTGGCAGAGAGGAGCAGCAGAGGAGGAGCGGGAAGAGAGATGAATGAGAGGAGCAGCTGAGTTCAGTACAGATTGGAGCGGGGCCAGTCTGTTAGCTGGTAGAGAGGAGCAGCAGAGGAGGAGCGGGAAGAGAGATGAATGAGAGGAGCAGCAGAGGTCAGTACAGATTGGAGCAGGGCCAGTCTGTTAGCTGGTAGAGAGGAGCAGCAGAGGAGGAGCGGGAAGAGAGATGAATGAGAGGAGCAGCAGAGGTCAGTACAGAGTGGAGCGGGGCCAGTCTGTTAGCTGGTAGAGAGGAGCAGCAGAGGAGGAGCGGGAAGAGAGATGAATGAGAGGAGCAGCTGAGATCAGTACAGATTAGAGCGGGCCAGTCTGTTAGCTGGTAGAGAGGAGCAGCAGAGGAGGAGCGAGAGGAGAGATGAATGAGAGGAGCAGCTGAGGTCAGTACAGATTGGAGCAGGGCCAGTCTGTTAGCTGGTAGAGAGGAGCAGCAGAGGAAGAGCGAGAAGAGAGATGAATGAGAGGAGCAGCAGAGTTCAGTACAGATTGGAGGGGTGCCAGACTGTTAGCTGACAGAGAGGAGCAGCAGAGGAGGAGCAGGAAGAGAGATGGATGAGAGGAGCAGCTGAGTTCAGTACAGATTGGAGGGGGGCCAGTCTGTTAGCTGGCAGAGAGGAGCAGCAGAGGAGGAGCAGGAAGAGAGATGAATGAGGAGCAGCTGAGATCAGTACAGAGTGGAGCGGGGCCAGTCTGTTAGCTGGTAGAGAGGAGCAGCAGAGGAGGAGCGGGAAGAGAGATGAATGAGAGGAGCAGCTGAGATCAGTACAGATTGGAGCAGGGCCAGTCTGTTAGCTGGTAGAGAGGAGCAGCAGAGGAAGAGCGGGAAGAGAGATGAATGAGAGGAGCAGCTGAGCTCAGTACAGATTGGTGCAGGGCCAGTCTCTTAGCTGGTAGAGAGGAGCAGCAGAGGAAGAGCGGGAAGAGAGATGAATGAGAGGAGCAGCTGAGATCAGTACAGAGTGGAGCGGGGCCAGTCTGTTAGCTGGTAGAGAGGAGCAGCAGAGGAGGAGCGGGAAGAGAGATGAATGAGAGGAGCAGCTGAGGTCAGTACAGATTGGAGCGGGGCCAGTCTGTTAGTTGGTAGAGAGGAGCCGCAGAGGGAGAGCGGGAAGAGAGATGAATGAGAGGAGCGGCTGAGTTCAGTACAGATTGGAGCGGGGCCAGTCTGTTAGCTGGTAGAGAGGAGCAGCAGAGGAAGAGCGGGAAGAGAGATGTATGAGAGGAGCAGCTGAGGTCAGTACAGAGTGGAGCGGGGCCAGTCTGTTAGCTGGTAGAGAGGAGCAGCAGAGGAGGAGCGAGAAGAGAGATGAATGAGAGGAGCAGCTGAGATCAGTACAGATTAGAGCGGGCCAGTCTGTTAGTTGGTAGAGAGGAGCAGCAGAGGAAGAGCGAGAAGAGAGATGAATGAGAGGAGCAGGTGAGGTCAGTACAGATTGGAGCGGGGCCAGTCTGTTAGTTGGTAGAGAGGAGCCGCAGAGGGAGAGCGGGAAGAGAGATGAATGAGAGGAGCAGCTGACATCAGTACAGATTGGAGCGGAGCCAGTCTGTTAGTTGGTAGAGAGGAGCAGCAGAGGAGGAGCGAGAAGAGAGATGAACGAGAGGAGCAGCTGAGTTCAGTACACAGTGGAGCGGGGCCAGTCTGTTAGCTGGTAGAGAGGAGCAGCAGAGGAGGAGCGGGAAGAGAGATGAATGAGAGGAGCAGCTGAGATCAGTACAGATTGGAGCGGGGTCAGTCTGTTAGCTGGTAGAGAGGAGCAGCAGAGGAAGAGCGGGAAGAGAGATGAATGAGAGGAGCAGCTGAGATCAGTACAGATTGGAGCGGGGCCAGGCTGTTAGCTGGTAGAGAGGAGCAGCAGAGGAGGAGCGAGAAGAGAGATGAATGAGAGGAGCAGCTGAGTTCAGTACAGATTGGAGCGGGGCCAGTCTGTTAGCTGGTAGAGAGGAGCAGCAGAGGAGGAGCGAGAAGAGAGATGAATGAGAGGAGCAGCTGAGGTCAGTACAGATTGGAGCGGTGCCAGTCTGTTAGTTGGTAGAGAGGAGCAGCAGAGGAGGAGCGAGAAGAGAGATGAATAAGAGGAGCAGCTGAGGTCAGTACAGATTGGAGAGGGCCAGTCTGTTAGCTGGTAGAGAGGAGCAGCAGAGAAAGAGCAAAAAGAGAGATGAATGAGAGGAGCAGCTGAGATCAGTACAGATTGGAGCGGGCCAGTCTGTTAGTTGGTAGAGAGGAGCAGCAGAGGAAGAGCGAGAAGAGAGATGAATGAGAGGAGCAGGTGAGGTCAGTACAGATTGGAGCGGGGCCAGTCTGTTAGCTGGTAGAGAGGAGCCGCAGAGGGAGAGCGGGAAGAGAGATGAATGAGAGGAGCAGTTGAGATCAGTACAGATTGGAGCGGGGCCAGTCTGTTAGCTGGTAAAGAGGAGCCGCAGAGGAAGAGCGGGAAGAGAGATGAATGAGAGGAGCAGCTGAGATCAGTACAGATTGGAGCAGGGACAGTCTGTTAGTTGGTAGAGAGGAGCAGCAGAGGAGGAGCAGGAAGAGAGATGAATGAGGAGCAGCTGAGATCAGTACAGATTGGAGAGGGGCCAGTCTGTTAGTTGGTAGAGAGGAGCAGCAGAGGAAGAGCGGAAAGAGAGATGAATGAGAGGAGCAGCTGAGCTCAGTACAGATTGGAGCGGGGCCAGTCTGTTAGCTGGTAGAGAGGAGCAGCAGAGGAGGAGCGGAAAGAGAGATGAATGAGAGGAGCAGCTGAGCTCAGTACAGATTGGAGCGGGGCCAGTCTGTTAGCTGGGAGAGAGGAGCAGCAGAGGAGGAGCGGGAAGAGAGATGAATGAGAGGAGTAGCTGAGATCAGTACAGATTGGAGCGGGGGCAGTCTGTTAGCTGGTAGAGAGGAGCAGCAGAGGAAGAGCGAGAGGAGAGATGAATGAGAGGAGCAGCTGAGTTCAGTGCAGAGTGTAGGGGGGCAGTCTGTTAGCTGGTAGAGAGGAGCAGCAGAGGAGGAGTGAGAAGAGAGATGAATGAGAGGAGCAGCTGAGTTCAGTACAGATTGGAGCGGGGCCAGTCTGTTAGTTGGTAGAGAGGAGCAGCAGAGGAGGAGCGGAAAGAGAGATGAATGAGAGGAGCAGCAGAGGAGGAGCGGGAAGAGAGATGAATGAGAGGAGCAGCTGAGGTCAGTACAGATTGGAGTGGGGCCAGTCTGTTAGCTGGTAGAGAGGAGCAGCAGAGGAAGAGCGGGAAGAGAGAAGAATGAGAGGAGCAGCTGAGATCAGTACAGATTGGAGCGGGGCCAGTCTGTTAGCTGGTAGAGAGGAGCCGCAGAGGGAGAGCGGGAAGAGAGATGAATGAGAGGAGCAGCTGAGTTCAGTACAGATTGGAGCGGGGCCAGTCTGTTACCTGGTAGAGAGGAGCAGCAGAGGAAGAGCGGGAGGAGAGATAAATGAGAGGAGCAGCAGAGTTCAGTACAGATTGGAGCGGAGTTAGTCTGTTAGCTGGTAGAGAGGAGCAGCAGAGGAAAAGCGGGAAGCGAGATGAATATGAGGAGCAGCAGAGGAGGAGTGAGAAGAGAGATGAATGAGAGGAGCAGCTGAGATCAGTACAGATTGGAGCAGGGACAGTCTGTTAGTTGGTAGAGAGGAGCAGCAGAGGAGGAGCAGGAAGAGAGATGAATGAGGAGCAGCTGAGATCAGTACAGATTGGAGCGAGGCCAGTCTGTTAGCTGGTAGAGAGGAGCCGCAGAGGAAGAGCGAGAAGAGAGATGAATGAGAGGAGCAGCTGAGTTCAGTACAGATTGGAGCGGGGCCAGTCTGTTACCTGGTAGAGAGGAGCAGCAGAGGAAGAGCGGGAGGAGAGATAAATGAGAGGAGCAGCAGAGTTCAGTACAGATTGGAGCGGAGTTAGTCTGTTAGCTGGTAGAGAGGAGCCGCAGAGGGAGAGCGGGAAGAGAGATGAATGAGAGGAGCAGCTGAGTTCAGTACAGATTGGAGCGGGGCCAGTCTGTTACCTGGTAGAGAGGAGCAGCAGAGGAAGAGCGGGAGGAGAGATAAATGAGAGGAGCAGCAGAGTTCAGTACAGATTGGAGCGGAGTTAGTCTGTTAGCTGGTAGAGAGGAGCAGCAGAGGAAAAGCGGGAAGCGAGATGAATATGAGGAGCAGCAGAGGAGGAGTGAGAAGAGAGATGAATGAGAGGAGCAGCTGAGATCAGTACAGATTGGAGCAGGGACAGTCTGTTAGTTGGTAGAGAGGAGCAGCAGAGGAGGAGCAGGAAGAGAGATGAATGAGGAGCAGCTGAGTTCAGTACAGATTGGAGCGGGGCCAGTCTGTTACCTGGTAGAGAGGAGCAGCAGAGGAAGAGCGGGAGGAGAGATAAATGAGAGGAGCAGCAGAGTTCAGTACAGATTGGAGCGGAGTTAGTCTGTTAGCTGGTAGAGAGGAGCAGCAGAGGAAAAGCGGGAAGCGAGATGAATATGAGGAGCAGCAGAGGAGGAGTGAGAAGAGAGATGAATGAGAGGAGCAGCTGAGATCAGTACAGATTGGAGCAGGGACAGTCTGTTAGCTGGTAGAGAGGAGCAGCAGAGGAGGAGCGGGAAGAGAGATGAATGAGAGGAGCAGCTGAGATCAGTACAGATTGGAGCGGGGCCAGCCTGTTAGCTGGCAGAGAGGAGCAGCAGAGGAAGAGTGAGAACAGAGATGAATGAGAGGAGCAGCTGAGATCAGTACAGATTAGAGCGGGCCAGTCTGTTAGCTGGTAGAGAGGAGCAGCAGAGGAAGAGCGGGAGGAGAGATGAATGAGAGGAGCAGCTGAGTTTCGTACAGATTGGAGCAGGGCCAGTCTGTTAGCTGGTAGAGAGGAGCAGCAGAGGAAGAGTGGGAGGAGAGATGAATGAGAGGATCAGCTGAGTTCAGTACAGA
The DNA here is from genome assembly GCF_040937935.1 of Hyperolius riggenbachi. NCBI lineage: Eukaryota > Metazoa > Chordata > Amphibia > Anura > Hyperoliidae > Hyperolius > Hyperolius riggenbachi. The sequence continues at coordinate 688,096,041 of NC_090646.1, read as the reverse complement.
TTGGAGCGGTGCCAGTCTGTTAGCTGGTAGAGAGGAGCAGCAGAGGGGCTCACCATGATCAGCCAGAATGGACAGGGAGCCATGGAGCGCCATGCCTCCCCCGGCACTCACCATGATGAGCCAGAATGGACAGGGGGTCATAGAGCGCCATGCCTCCCCCGGGGCTCACCATGATCAGCCAGAATGGACAGGGAGTCATAGAGCGCCATGCCTCCCCCGGCACTCACCATGATCAGCCAGAATGGACAGGGAGCCATAGAGCGCCATGCCTCCCCCGGCACTCACCATGATCAGCCAGAATGGACTGGAGGCCATAGAGCGCCATGCCTCCCCGGGACTCACCATGATCAGCCAGAATGGACAGGGGGTCATAGAGCGCCATGCCTCCCCCGGGGCTCACCATGATCAGCCAGAATGGACAGGGAGTCATAGAGCGCCATGCCTCCCCCGGCACTCACCATGATCAGCCAGAATGGACAGGGAGCCATAGAGCGCCATGCCTCCCCCGGGACTCACCATGATCAGCCAGAATGGACAGGGAGTCATAGAGCGCCATGCCTCCCCCGGCACTCACCATGATCAGCCAGAATGGACAGGGAGCCATAGAGCGCCATGCCTCCCCCGGCACTCACCATGATCAGCCAGAATGGACAGGGAGCCATAGAGCGCCATGCCTCCCCCGGCACTCACCATGATCAGCCAGAATGGACAGGGAGCCATAGACCGCCATGCCTCCCCCGGGGCTCACCATGATCAGCCAGAATGGACTGGAGGCCATAGAGCGCCATGCCTCCCCCGGGGCTCACCATGATCAGCCAGAATGGACTGGAGGCCATAGACCGCCATGCCTCCCCCGGGGCTCACCATGATCAGCCAGAATGGACAGGGAGCCATAGACCGCCATGCCTCCCCCGGGGCTCACCATGATCAGCCAGAATGGACTGGAGGCCATAGAGCGCCATGCCACCCCCGGCACTCACCATGATCAGCCAGAATGGACTGGAGGCCATAGAGCGCCATGCCTCCCCCGGCACTCACCATGATTAGCCAGAATGGACAGGGGGTCATAGAGTGCCATGCCCCCGGCACTCACCATGATGAGCCAGAATGCACAGGGGGTCATAGAGCGCCATGCCTCCCCCGGGGCTCACCATGATCAGCCAGAATGGACAGGGAGTCATAGAGCGCCATGCCTCCCCCGGCACTCACCATGATCAGCCAGAATGGACAGGGAGTCATAGAGCGCCATGCCTCCCCCGGCACTCACCATGATCAGCCAGAATGGACAGGGAGTCATAGAGCGCCATGCCTCCCCCGGCACTTACCATGATCAGCCAGAATGGACAGGGAGCCATAGAGCACCATGCCTCCCCCGGCACTCACCATGATCAGCCAGAATGGACAGGGAGCCATAGAGCGCCATGCCTCCCCCGGCACTCACCATGATCAGCCAGAATGGACAGGGGAGCCACAGAGCGCCATGCCTCCCCCGGGGCTCACCATGATCAGCCAGAATGGACAGGGAGCCATAGAGCGCCATGCCTCCCCCGGCACTCACCATGATCAGCCAGAATGGACAGGGAGCCATAGACCGCCATGCCTCCCCCGGGGCTCACCATGATCAGCCAGAATGGACAGGGAGTCATAGAGCGCCATGCCTCCCCCGGGGCTCACCATGATCAGCCAGAATGGACTGGAGGCCATAGAGCGCCATGCCTCCCTCGGCACTCACCATGATCAGCCAGAATGGACAGGGGGTCATAGAGCGCCATGCCTCCCCCGGCACTCACCATGATCAGCCAGAATGGACAGAGAGCCATAAAGCGCCATGCCTCCCCCGGCACTCAAGATGATCAGCCAGAATGGACAGGGAGCCATAGAGCGCCATGCCTCCCCCGGCACTCACCATGATCAGCCAGAATGGACTGGAGGCCATAGAGCGCCATGCCTCCCCCGGCACTCACCATGATCAGCCAGAATGGACAGGAAGCCATAGAGTGCCATGCCTCCCCCGGCACTCACCATGATGAGCCAGAATGGACAGGGGGTCATAGAGCGCCATGCCTTCCCCGGGGCTCACCATGATCAGCCAGAATGGACAGGGAGTCATAGACCGCCATGCCTCCCCCGGCACTCACCATTATCAGCCAGAATGGGCAGGAAGTCATAGAGCGCCATGCCTCCCCCAGCACTCACCATGATCAGCCAGAATGGACAGGGAGTCATAGAGCGCCATGCCTCCCCCGGCACTCACCATGATCAGCCAGAATGGACAGGGAGCCATAGACCGCCATGCCTCCCCCAGCACTCACCATGATCAGCCAGAATGGACAGGGAGTCATAGAGCGCCATGCCTCCCCCGGCACTCACCATGATCAGCCAGAATGGACAGGGAGCCATAGACCGCCATGCCTCCCCCGGCACTCACCATGATCAGCCAGAATGGACAGGGAGTCATAGAGCGCCATGCCTCCCCCGGCACTCACCATGATCAGCCAGAATGGACAGGGAGCCATAGACCGCCATGCCTCCCCCGGGACTCACCATGATCAGCCAGATTGGACAGGGAGCCATAGAGCGCCATGCCTCCCCCGGCACTCACCATGATTAGCCAGAATAGACAGGGAGTCATAGATTGCCATGCCTCCCCCGGGGCGCACCATGAGTAGCCAGAATGGACAGGGAGCCATAGACCGCCATGCCTCCCCCGGGACTCACCATGATCAGCCAGAATGGACAGGGAGCCATAGAGCGCCATGCCTCCCCCGGCACTCACCATGAGTAGCCAGAATGGACAGGGAGCCATAGAGAGCCATGCCTCCCCCGGGACTCACCATGATCAGCCAGAATGGACAGGGAGCCATAGAGAGCCATGCCTCCCCCGGGACTCACCATGATCAGCCAGAATGGACAGGGAGTCATAGAGCGCCATGCCTCCCCCGGGGCGCTCCATGTTCAGCCAGAATGGACAGGGGGTCATAGATTGCCATGCCTCCCCCGGCACTCACCATGATCAGCCAGAATGGACACGGAGCCATAGAACGCCATGCCTCCACCGGGGCTCACCATGATCAGCCAGAATGGTCAGAGAGCCATAGAGCGCCATGCCTCCCCCGGGGCTCACCATGATCAGCCAGAATGGACAGGGAGTCATAGAGCGCCATGCCTCCCCCGGCACTCACCATGATCAGCCAGAATGGACAGGGAGTCATAGAGCGCCATGCCTCCCCCGGGGCTCACCATGATCAGCCAGAATGGACAGGGAGCCATAGAGTGCCATGCCTCCCCCGGGGCTCACCATGATCAGCCAGAATGGACAGGGAGTCATAGAGCACCATGCCTCCCCCGGCACTCACCATGATCAGCCAGAATGGGCAGGGAGTTATAGAGCGCCATGCCTCCCCTGGCACTCACCATGATCAGCCAGAATGGACAGGGAGTCATAGAGCGCCATGCTTCCCCTGGCACTCACCATGATCAGCCAGAATGGACAGGGAGTCATAGAGCGCCATGCCTCCCCCGGCACTCACCATGATCAGCCAGAATGGGCAGGGAGCCATAGAGCACCATGCCTCCCCCGGCACTCACCATGATCAGCCAGAATGGACAGGGAGCCATAGACCGCCATGCCTCCCCCGGCACTCACCATGATCAGCCAGAATGGGCAGGGAGTTATAGAGCGCCATGCCTCCCCTGGCACTCACCATGATCAGCCAGAATGGACAGGGAGCCATAGAGCACCATGCCTCCCCCGGCACTCACCATGATCAGCCAGAATGGGCAGGGAGCCATAGAGCACCATGCCTCCCCCGGGGCTCACCATGATCAGCCAGAATGGACAGGGAGCCATAGAGCGCCATGCCTCCCCCGGCACTCACCATGATCAGCCAGAATGGACAGGGGGTCATAGATTGCCATGCCTCCCCTTGGGCTCACCATGATCAGCCAGAATGGACAGGGAGTCATAGAGCGCCATGCCTCCCCCGGCACTCACCATGAGTAGCCAGAATGGACAGGGAGCCATAGAGCGCCATGCCTCCCCCGGCACTCACCATGATCAGCCAGAATGGACAGGGAGCCATAGAGCGCCATGCCTCCCCCGGCACTCACCATGAGTAGCCAGAATGGACAGGGGGTCATAGAGCGCCATGCCTCCCCCGGCACTCACCATGATCAGCCAGAATGGACAGGGAGTCATAGAGCGCCATGCCTCCCCGGGACTCACCATGATCAGCCAGAATGGACAGGACACTCTTGTATTGGCTTGTAGTTCCTGAGCAGAGAGCCCTGTCCTCATCCCCAGAGAAGGAACATATGGGAGACCATCTGTCCATTGATTGTCCCATCATCTTCATCTCCTGGCCTAATGGAAGAATCTCATCTCCTTGTCATCTGCTGGAGAGATTTAGAGCTCCTACTGTCTGTTGCACCCTGCAGCCAATCACTGAGCTTCCTCCACTGCAGGCCGGCCATGGACATGTAGGAACACAGCGATCATGCAGAGGGGAATGCATCTACAGCAGTTCTCTGCACATGACTGGATGTTATCAGTGAGAGACAGGTCCTCTTCACCACACATTCCCCCATGTGTAATATAGCAGGAATTCCGAGGCTGTGAGGACATGCTGAACAGGTGAGTCATCCTCTGCACATGGGGGAAGGAGCCACCAGGCATGGAAAGTGTGGCCATTCCAGTGGGGAAGGAGGGCTGAGGACCTCAGAGGAATGTGCCTGCCCAGGATCTGCAGGTCACCTGAGGGTCAATCCCATCAATGTCTCCAATACAGGATTGTCATGCATTGCCTCAGCTGATTGCCCGACCAATCGCTCTATCCTTTGTATATGATATATAGTGCTGCCCCCAGTTAGGTGGTCGGTAGGTGGTGATGGTAGCAGTGTACTCTGATATGTACTCTGCAAAGTGCTGCAGAAGATGTTAGTGCTATATAAATACATAATAATATGGTAAGAGATTAAACTATGACTATGGTAGGGTTAGATTGTAAGCTTCTCTGAGGACAGTCAGTGACATGACTATGTACTCTGTAATGTGCTGCAGAAGATGTCAGTGCTATATAAATACATAATAATAATATGGTAGGACATTAGACTATGACTATGGTAGGATTAGAGTGTGAGCTCCTCTGAGGAGAGTCAGTGACATGACTATGTGCTCTGTAATGTGCTGCAGGAGTTGTCAGTGCTATATAAATACATAATAATAATATGGTAGGACATTAGACTATGACTATGGTAGGATTAGAGTGTGAGCTCCTCTGAGGACAGTCAGTGACATGACTATGTACTCTGTACAGTGCTGCAGGAGATGTCAGTGCTATATAAATACATAATAATAATATGGTAGGACATTAGACTATGACTATGGTAGGATTAGAGTGTGAGCTCCTCTGAGGACAGTCAGTGACATGACTATGTACTCTGTAATGTGCTGCAGAAGATGTCAGTGCTATATAAATACATAATAATAATATGGTAGGACATTAGACTATGACTATGGTAGGGTTACAGTGTGAGCTCCTCTGAGGACAGTCAGTGACATGACTATGTACTCTGTAATGTGCTGCAGAAGATGTCAGTGCTATATAAATACATAATAATAATATGGTAGGACATTAGACTATGACTATGGTAGGATTAGAGTGTGAGCTCCTCTGAGGACAGTCAGTGACATGACTATGTACTCTGTAATGTGCTGCAGGAGATGTCAGTGCTATATAAATACATAATAATAATATGGTAGGACATTACACTATGACTATGGTAGGATTAGAGTGTGAGCTCCTCTGAGGACAGTCAGTGACATGACTATGTACTCTGTAATGTGCTGCAGAAGATGTCAGTGCTGTATAAACACATAATAATAATACATTAGGCTATGACTATGGTAGGATTAGATTGTTATCACATCTGAGGACAGTCAGAGGAGCTCACAATCTAATTCCATTATAGTCATAGCCCCTATTAGAGCACAACTTGCTGCTCAGCCAGATCTGGGCCTAGTGGTATCTAGGCAAGGTTTGTCCTGTATCTTCCATCTTAAATAAGAATAACTATTTTTTTCCCCCGGAGACAGATTGGCATAGTGTTCCCATAACGTGTGTACAGGCATAGTACAGGCATAGTGTTCCCATAACGTGTGTACAGGCATAGTATAGGCATAGTGTTCCCATAACCTGTGTACAGGCATAGTACAGGCATAGTGTTCCCATAACGTGTGTACAGGCATAGTAAAGGCATAGTGTTCCCATAACGTGTGTACAGGCATAGTATAGGCATAGTGTTCCCATAACGTGTGTACAGGCATAGTATAGGCATAATGTTCCCATAACCTGTGTACAGGCATAGTACAGGCATAGTGTTCCCATAACCTGTGTACAGGCATAGTATAGGCATAGTGTTCCCATAACCTGTGTACAGGCATAGTACAGGCATAGTGTTCCCATAACCTGTGTACAGGCATAGTATAGGCATAGTGTTCCCATAACGTGTGTACAGGCATAGTACAGGCATAGTGTTCCCATAACGTGTGTACAGGCATAGTACAGGCATAGTGTGCCCATAACGTGTGTACAGGCATAGTACAGGCATAGTGTTCCCATAACGTGTGTACAGGCATAGTACAGGCATAGTGTTCCCATAACGTGTGTACAGGCATAGTATAGGCATAGTGTCCCCATAACCTGTGTACAGGCATAGTATAGGCATAGTGTTCCCATAACCTGTGTACAGGCATAGTACAGGCATAGTGTTCCCATAACGTGTGTACAGGCATAGTACAGGCATACTGTTCCCATAACCTGTGTACAGGCATAGTGTAGGCATAGTGTTCCCATAACCTGTGTACAGGCATAGTATAGGCATAGTGTTCCCATAACCTGTGTACAGGCATAGTACAGGCATAGTGTTCCCATAACGTGTGTACAGGCATAGTACAGGCATAGTGTTCCCATAACGTGTGTACAGGCATAGTATAGGCATAGTGTTCCCATAACGTGTGTACAGGCATAGTACAGGCATAGTGTTCCCATAACGTGTGTACAGGCATAGTACAGGCATAGTGTTCCCATAACGTGTGTACAGGCATAGTATAGGCATAGTGTCCCCATAACCTGTGTACAGGCATAGTATAGGCATAGTGTTCCCATAACCTGTGTACAGGCATAGTATAGGCATAGTGTTCCCATAACATGTGTACAGGCATAGTATAGGCATAGTGTTCCCATAACCTGTGTACAGGCATAGTATAGGCATAGTGTGCCCATAACGTGTGTACAGGCATAGTATAGGCATAGTGTGCCCATAACGTGTGTACAGGCATAGTATAGGCATAGTGTTCCCATAACGTGTACAGGCATAGTACAGGCATAGTGTTCCCATAATGTGTGTACAGGCATAGTATAGGCATAGTGTTCCCATAACATGTGTACAGGCATAGTATAGGCATAGTGTTCCCACAACCTGTGACAGGCATAGTATAGGCATAGTGTGCCCATAACGTGTGTACAGGCATAGTATAGGCATAGTGTTCCCATAACGTGTGTACAGGCATAGTATAGGCATAGTGTTCCCATAACGTGTACAGGCATAGTACAGGCATAGTGTTCCCATAACCTGTGTACAGGCATAGTATAGGCATAGTGTTCCCATAACGTGTGTACAGGCATAGTACAGGCATAGTGTTCCCATAACGTGTGTACAGGCATAGTATAGGCATAGTGTTCCCATAACGTGTGTACAGGCATAGTACAGGCATAGTGTTCCCATAACCTGTGTACAGGCATAGTATAGGCATAGTGTTCCCATAACCTGTGTACAGGCATAGTGTGCCCATAACGTGTGTACAGGCATAGTATAGGCATAGTGTGCCCATAACGTGTGTACAGGCATAGTATAGGCATAGTGTTCCCATAACGTGTACAGGCATAGTATAGGCATAGTGTTCCCATAACCTGTGTACAGGCATAGTACAGGCATAGTGTTCCCATAATGTGTGTACAGGCATAGTATAGGCATAGTGTTCCCATAACATGTGTACAGGCATAGTATAGGCATAGTGTTCCCATAACCTGTGACAGGCATAGTATAGGCATAGTGTGCCCATAACGTGTGTACAGGCATAGTATAGGCATAGTGTTCCCATAACATGTGTACAGGCATAGTATAGGCATAGTGTTCCCATAACGTGTGTACAGGCATAGTATAGGCATAGTGTTCCCATAACGTGTACAGGCATAGTACAGGCATAGTGTTCCCATAACCTGTGTACAGGCATAGTATAGGCATAGTGTTCCCATAACGTGTGTACAGGCATAGTACAGGCATAGTGTTCCCATAACGTGTGTACAGGCATAGTATAGGCATAGTGTTCCCATAACGTGTACAGGCATAGTACAGGCATAGTGTTCCCATAACCTGTGTACAGGCATAGTATAGGCATAGTGTTCCCATAACGTGTGTACAGGCATAGTACAGGCATAGTGTTCCCATAACGTGTGTACAGGCATAGTATAGGCATAGTGTTCCAATAACGTGTGTACAGGCATAGTATAGGCATAGTGTGCCCATAACGTGTGTACAGGCATAGTATAGGCATAGTGTTCCCATAACGTGTGTACAGGCATAGTATAGGCATAGTGTTCCCATAATGTGTGTACAGGCATAGTATAGGCATAGTGTTCCCATAACGTGTGTACAGGCATAGTATAGGCATAGTGTTCCCATAACGTGTGTACAGGCATAGTATAGGCATAGTGTGCCCATAACGTGTGTACAGGCATAGTATAGGCATAGTGTGCCCATAACGTGTGTACAGGCATAGTATAGGCATAGTGTTCCCATAACGTGTGTACAGGCATAGTGTGTCCATAACCTGTGTACAGGCATAGTACAGGCATAGTGTTCCCATATAACGTGTGTACAGGCATAGTATAGGCATAGTGTTCCCATATAACGTGTGTACAGGCATAGTACAGGCATAGTGTTCCCATAACGTGTGTACAGGCATAGTATAGGCATAGTGTTCCCATAACGTGTGTACAGGCATAGTACAGGCATAGTGTTCCCATATAACGTGTGTACAGACATAGTATAGGCATAATGTTCCCATATAACGTGTGTACAGGCATAGTATAGGCATAGTGTTCCCATATAACGTGTACAGGCATAGTATAGGCATAATGTTCCCATAACCTGTGTACAGGCATAGTATAGGCATAGTGTTCCCATAACATGTGTACAGGCATAGTACAGGCATAGTGTGCCCATAACCTGTGTACAGGCATAGTATAGGCATAGTGTTCCCATAACCTGTGTACAGGCATAGTATAGGCATAGTGTGCCCATAACCTGTGTACAGGCATAGTATAGGCATAGTGTTCCCATAACCTGTGTACAGGCATAGTATAGGCATAGTGTTCCCATAACGTGTGTACAGGCATAGTATAGGCATAGTGTTCCCATATAACGTGTGTACAGGCATAGTATAGGCATAGTGTTCCCATAACGTGTGTACAGGCATAGTACAGGCATAGTGTTCCCATAACGTGTATACAGGCATAGTATAGGCATAGTGTTCCCATAACCTGTGTACAGGCATAGTATAGGCATAGTGTTCCCATAACCTGTGTACAGGCATAGTATAGGCATAGTGTGCCCATAACCTGTGTACAGGCATAGTACAGGCATAGTGTTCCCATAACGTGTGTAGAGGCATAGTACAGGCATAGTGTTCCCATAACCTGTGTACAGGCACAGTATAGGGATAGTGTTCCCATATAACGTGTACAGGCATAGTATAGGCATAGTGTTCCCATAACATGTGTACAGGCATAGTATAGGCATAGTGTTCCCATAACCTGTGTACAGGCATAGTATAGGCATAGTGTTCCCATAACGTGTGTACAGGCATAGTATAGGCATAGTGTTCCCATAACGTGTGTACAGACATAGTATAGGCATAGTGTTCCCATAACCTGTGTACAGACATAGTATAGGCATAGTGTGCCCATAACGTGTGTACAGGCATAGTATAGGCATAGTGTTCCCATAACGTGTGTACAGGCATAGTATAGGCATAGTGTTCCCATAACGTGTGTACAGGCATAGTATAGGCATAGTGTTCCCATATAACGTGTACAGGCATAGTATAGGCATAATGTTCCCATAACCTGTGTACAGGCATAGTATAGGCATAGTGTTCCCATAACGTGTGTACAGGCATAGTACAGGCATAGTGTTCCCATAACCTGTGTACAGGCATAGTATAGGCATAGTGTTCCCATAACCTGTGTACAGGCATAGTATAGGCATAGTGTGCCCATAACGTGTGTACAGGCATAGTACAGGCATAGTGTTCCCATAACGTGTGTACAGGCATAGTATAGGCATGGTGTTCCCATAACCTGTGTACAGGCATAGTATAGGCATAGTGTTCCCATAACATGTGTACAGGCATAGTATAGGCATAGTGTTCCCATAACCTGTGTACAGGCATAGTATAGGCATAGTGTGCCCATAACGTGTGTACAGGCATAGTACAGGCATAGTATTCCCATAACGTGTGTACAGGCATAGTACAGGCATAGTGTTCCCATAACGTGTGTACAGGCATAGTATAGGCATAGTGTTCCCATAACGTGTGTACAGGCATAGTATAGGCATAGTGTTCCCATAACCTATGTACAGGCATAGTACAGGCATAGTGTTCCCATAACCTGTGTACAGGCATAGTACAGGCATAGTGTTCCCATAACCTGTGTACAGGCATAGTACAGGCATAGTGTTCCCATAACGTGTGTACAGGCATAGTACAGGCATAGTGTTCCCATAACGTGTACAGGCATAGTACAGGCATAGTGTTCCCATAACGTGTGTACAGGCATAGTACAGGCATAGTGTTCCCATAACGTGTGTATAGGCATAGTATAGGCATAGTGTTCCCATAACGTGTGTACAGGCATAGTATAGGCATAGTGTTCCCATAACCTGTGTACAGGCATAGTACAGGCATAGTGTTCCCATAACCTGTGTACAGGCATAGTACAGGCATTGTGTTCCCATAACATGTGTACAGGCATAGTATAGGCATAGTGTTCCCATAACCTGTGTACAGGCATAGTACAGGCATAGTGTTCCCATAACGTGTGTACAGGCATAGTACAGGCATAGTGTTCCCATAACATGTGTACAGGCATAGTATAGGCATAGTGTTCCCATAACGTGTACAGGCATAGTATAGGCATAGTATTCCCATAACGTGTACAGGCCTAGTATAGGCATAGTGTTCCCATAACGTGTGTACAGGCATAGTATAGGCATAGTGTTCCCATAACGTGTGTACAGGCATAGTACAGGCATAGTGTACCCATAACCTGTGTACAGGCATAGTATAGGCATAGTGTGCCCATAACGTGTGTACAGGCATAGTATAGGCATAGTGTTCCCATAACGTGTGTACAGGCATAGTATAGGCATAGTGTTCCCATAACGTGTACAGGCATAGTACAGGCATAGTGTTCCCATAACCTGTGTACAGGCATAGTATAGGCATAGTGTTCCCATAACGTGTGTACAGGCATAGTACAGGCATAGTGTTCCCATAACGTGTGTACAGGCATAGTATAGGCATAGTGTTCCCATAACGTGTGTACAGGCATAGTATAGGCATAGTGTTCCCATAACGTGTACAGGCATAGTACAGGCATAGTGTTCCCATAACCTGTGTACAGGCATAGTGTTCCCATAACGTGTGTACAGGCATAGTACAGGCATAGTGTTCCCATAACATGTGTACAGGCATAGTACAGGCATAGTGTTCCCATAACGTGTACAGGCATAGTATAGGCATAGTATAGGCATAGTGTTCCCATAACGTGTACAGGCATAGTACAGGCATAGTGTTCCCATAACCTGTGTACAGGCATAGTATAGGCATAGTGTTCCCATAACGTGTGTACAGGCATAGTACAGGCATAGTGTTCCCATAACGTGTGTACAGGCATAGTATAGGCATAGTGTTCCCATAACGTGTGTACAGGCATAGTATAGGCATAGTGTTCCCATAACGTGTACAGGCATAGTACAGGCATAGTGTTCCCATAACCTGTGTACAGGCATAGTATAGGCATAGTGTTCCCATAACGTGTGTACAGGCATAGTACAGGCATAGTGTTCCCATAACGTGTGTACAGGCATAGTATAGGCATAGTGTTCCCATAACGTGTGTACAGGCATAGTGTTCCCATAACGTGTGTACAGGCATAGTATAGGCATAGTGTTCCCATAACGTGTGTACAGGCATAGTATAGGCATAGTGTTCCCATAACGTGTACAGGCATAGTACAGGCATAGTGTTCCCATAACCTGTGTACAGGCATAGTATAGGCATAGTGTTCCCATAACGTGTGTACAGGCATAGTACAGGCATAGTGTTCCCATAACGTGTGTACAGGCATAGTATAGGCATAGTGTTCCCATAACGTGTGTACAGGCATAGTATAGGCATAGTGTGCCTATAACGTGTGTACAGGCATAGTATAGGCATAGTGTTCCCATAACGTGTGTACAGGCATAGTATAGGCATAGTGTTCCCATAACGTGTGTACAGGCATAGTATAGGCATAGTGTTCCCATAACCTGTGTACAGGCATAGTATAGGCATAGTGTTCCCATAACGTGTGTACGGGCATAGTATAGGCATAGTGTTCCCATAACGTGTGTACAGGCATAGTATAGGCATAGTGTTCCCATAACCTGTGTACAGGCATAGTATAGGCATAGTGTTCCCATAACGTGTGTACGGGCATAGTATAGGCATAGTGTGCCCATAACGTGTGTACAGGCATAGTATAGGCATAGTGTGTCCATAACCTGTGTACAGGCATAGTGTGTCCATAACCTGTGTACAGGCATAGTACAGGCATAGTGTTCCCATATAACGTGTGTACAGGCATAGTATAGGCATAGTGTTCCCATATAACGTGTGTACAGGCATAGTACAGGCATAGTGTTCCCATAACGTGTGTACAGGCATAGTATAGGCATAGTGTTCCCATAACGTGTGTACAGGCATAGTACAGGCATAGTGTTCCCATATAACGTGTGTACAGACATAGTATAGGCATAATGTTCCCATATAACGTGTGTACAGGCATAGTATAGGCATAGTGTTCCCATATAACGTGTACAGGCATAGTATAGGCATAATGTTCCCATAACCTGTGTACAGGCATAGTATAGGCATAGTGTTCCCATAACATGTGTACAGGCATAGTACAGGCATAGTGTGCCCATAACCTGTGTACAGGCATAGTATAGGCATAGTGTTCCCATAACCTGTGTACAGGCATAGTATAGGCATAGTGTGCCCATAACCTGTGTACAGGCATAGTATAGGCATAGTGTTCCCATAACCTGTGTACAGGCATAGTATAGGCATAGTGTTCCCATAACGTGTGTACAGGCATAGTATAGGCATAGTGTTCCCATATAACGTGTGTACAGGCATAGTATAGGCATAGTGTTCCCATAACGTGTGTACAGGCATAGTACAGGCATAGTGTTCCCATAACGTGTATACAGGCATAGTATAGGCATAGTGTTCCCATAACCTGTGTACAGGCATAGTATAGGCATAGTGTTCCCATAACCTGTGTACAGGCATAGTATAGGCATAGTGTGCCCGTAACCTGTGTACAGGCATAGTACAGGCATAGTGTTCCCATAACGTGTGTACAGGCATAGTATAGGCATAGTGTTCCCATAACGTGTGTACAGGCATAGTACAGGCATAGTGTTCCCATAACCTGTGTACAGGCACAGTATAGGCATGGTGTTCCCATATAACGTGTACAGGCATAGTATAGGCATAGTGTTCCCATAACATGTGTACAGGCATAGTATAGGCATAGTGTTCCCATAACCTGTGTACAGGCATAGTATAGGCATAGTGTGCCCATAACGTGTGTACAGGCATAGTATAGGCATAGTGTTCCCATAACGTGTGTACAGGCATAGTATAGGCATAGTGTTCCCATAACGTGTGTACGGGCATAGTATAGGCATAGTGTGCCCATAACGTGTGTACAGGCATAGTATAGGCATAGTGTGTCCATAACCTGTGTACAGGCATAGTGTGTCCATAACCTGTGTACAGGCATAGTACAGGCATAGTGTTCCCATATAACGTGTGTACAGGCATAGTATAGGCATAGTGTTCCCATATAACGTGTGTACAGGCATAGTACAGGCATAGTGTTCCCATAACGTGTGTACAGGCATAGTATAGGCATAGTGTGCCCATAACGTGTGTACAGGCATAGTATAGGCATAGTGTTCCCATAACGTGTGTACAGGCATAGTATAGGCATAGTGTTCCCATAACGTGTACAGGCATAGTATAGGCATAGTGTTCCCGTAACGTGTGTACAGGCATAGTATAGGCATAGTGTTCCCATAACGTGTGTACAGGCATAGTATAGGCATAGTGTTCCCATAACGTGTGTACAGGCATAGTACAGGCATAGTGTTCCTATAACGTGTGTACAGGCATAGTATAGGCATAGTGTGCCCATAACGTGTGTACAGGCATAGTATAGGCATAGTGTTCCCATAACGTGTGTACAGGCATAGTATAGGCATAGTGTTCCCATAACGTGTGTACAGGCATAGTACAGGCATAGTGTTCCCATATAACGTGTGTACAGACATAGTATAGGCATAATGTTCCCATATAACGTGTGTACAGGCATAGTATAGGCATAGTGTTCCCATATAACGTGTACAGGCATAGTATAGGCATAATGTTCCCATAACCTGTGTACAGGCATAGTATAGGCATAGTGTTCCCATAACATGTGTACAGGCATAGTACAGGCATAGTGTGCCCATAACCTGTGTACAGGCATAGTATAGGCATAGTGTTCCCATAACCTGTGTACAGGCATAGTATAGGCATAGTGTGCCCATAACCTGTGTACAGGCATAGTATAGGCATAGTGTTCCCATAACCTGTGTACAGGCATAGTATAGGCATAGTGTTCCCATAACGTGTGTACAGGCATAGTATAGGCATAGTGTTCCCATATAACGTGTGTACAGGCATAGTATAGGCATAGTGTTCCCATAACGTGTGTACAGGCATAGTACAGGCATAGTGTTCCCATAACGTGTATACAGGCATAGTATAGGCATAGTGTTCCCATAACCTGTGTACAGGCATAGTATAGGCATAGTGTTCCCATAACCTGTGTACAGGCATAGTATAGGCATAGTGTGCCCATAACCTGTGTACAGGCATAGTACAGGCATAGTGTTCCCATAACGTGTGTACAGGCATAGTATAGGCATAGTGTTCCCATAACGTGTGTACAGGCATAGTACAGGCATAGTGTTCCCATAACCTGTGTACAGGCACAGTATAGGCATGGTGTTCCCATATAACGTGTACAGGCATAGTATAGGCATAGTGTTCCCATAACATGTGTACAGGCATAGTATAGGCATAGTGTTCCCATAACCTGTGTACAGGCATAGTATAGGCATAGTGTGCCCATAACGTGTGTACAGGCATAGTATAGGCATAGTGTTCCCATAACGTGTGTACAGGCATAGTATAGGCATAGTGTTCCCATAACGTGTGTACAGGCATAGTATAGGCATAGTGTTCCCATAACGTGTGTACAGGCATAGTATAGGCATAGTGTTCCCATATAACGTGTACAGGCATAGTATAGGCATAATGTTCCCATAACCTGTGTACAGGCATAGTATAGGCATAGTGTTCCCATAACATGTGTACAGGCATAGTATAGGCATAGTGTTCCCATAACCTGTGTACAGGCATAGTATAGGCATAGTGTGCCCATAACGTGTGTACAGGCATAGTACAGGCATAGTGTTCCCATAACGTGTGTACAGGCATAGTATAGGCATGGTGTTCCCATAACCTGTGTACAGGCATAGTATAGGCATAGTGTTCCCATAACATGTGTACAGGCATAGTATAGGCATAGTGTTCCCATAACCTGTGTACAGGCATAGTATAGGCATAGTGTGCCCATAACGTGTGTACAGGCATAGTACAGGCATAGTGTTCCCATAACGTGTGTACAGGCATAGTACAGGCATAGTGTTCCCATAACGTGTGTACAGGCATAGTATAGGCATAGTGTTCCCATAACGTGTGTACAGGCATAGTATAGGCATAGTGTTCCCATAACCTATGTACAGGCATAGTACAGGCATAGTGTTCCCATAACCTGTGTACAGGCATAGTACAGGCATAGTGTTCCCATAACCTGTGTACAGGCATAGTACAGGCATAGTGTTCCCATAACGTGTGTACAGGCATAGTACAGGCATAGTGTTCCCATAACGTGTACAGGCATAGTACAGGCATAGTGTTCCCATAACGTGTGTACAGGCATAGTACAGGCATAGTGTTCCCATAACGTGTGTACAGGCATAGTATAGGCATAGTGTTCCCATAACGTGTGTACAGGCATAGTATAGGCATAGTGTTCCCATAACGTGTGTACAGGCATAGTACAGGCATAGTGTTCCCATAACCTGTGTACAGGCATAGTACAGGCATAGTGTTCCCATAACATGTGTACAGGCATAGTATAGGCATAGTGTTCCCATAACCTGTGTACAGGCATAGTACAGGCATAGTGTTCCCATAACGTGTGTACAGGCATAGTACAGGCATAGTGTTCCCATAACATATGTACAGGCATAGTATAGGCATAGTGTTCCCATAACGTGTACAGGCATAGTATAGGCATAGTATTCCCATAACGTGTACAGGCCTAGTATAGGCATAGTGTTCCCATAACGTGTGTACAGGCATAGTATAGGCATAGTGTTCCCATAATGTGTGTACAGGCATAGTACAGGCATAGTGTACCCATAACCTGTGTACAGGCATAGTATAGGCATAGTGTGCCCATAACGTGTGTACAGGCATAGTATAGGCATAGTGTTCCCATAACGTGTGTACAGGCATAGTATAGGCATAGTGTTCCCATAACGTGTACAGGCATAGTACAGGCATAGTGTTCCCATAACCTGTGTACAGGCATAGTATAGGCATAGTGTTCCCATAACGTGTGTACAGGCATAGTACAGGCATAGTGTTCCCATAACGTGTGTACAGGCATAGTATAGGCATAGTGTTCCCATAACGTGTGTACAGGCATAGTACAGGCATAGTGTACCCATAACCTGTGTACAGGCATAGTATAGGCATAGTGTGCCCATAACGTGTGTACAGGCATAGTATAGGCATAGTGTTCCCATAACGTGTGTACAGGCATAGTATAGGCATAGTGTTCCCATAACGTGTACAGGCATAGTACAGGCATAGTGTTCCCATAACCTGTGTACAGGCATAGTATAGGCATAGTGTTCCCATAACGTGTGTACAGGCATAGTACAGGCATAGTGTTCCCATAACGTGTGTACAGGCATAGTATAGGCATAGTGTTCCCATAACGTGTGTACAGGCATAGTATAGGCATAGTGTGCCCATAACGTGTGTACAGGCATAGTATAGGCATAGTGTTCCCATAACGTGTGTACAGGCATAGTATAGGCATAGTGTTCCCATAACGTGTGTACAGGCATAGTATAGGCATAGTGTTCCCATAACGTGTGTACAGGCATAGTATAGGCATAGTGTTCCCATAACCTGTGTACAGGCATAGTATAGGCATAGTGTTCCCATAACGTGTGTACGGGCATAGTATAGGCATAGTGTTCCCATAACGTGTGTACAGGCATAGTATAGGCATAGTGTTCCCATAACGTGTGTACAGACATAGTATAGGCATAGTGTTCCCATAACGTGTGTACAGGCATAGTACAGGCATAGTGTTCCCATAACGTGTGTACAGGCATAGTATAGGCATAGTGTTCCCATAACCTGTGTACAGGCATAGTATAGGCATAGTGTGCCCATAACGTGTGTACAGGCATAGTATAGGCATAGTGTGCCCATAACGTGTGTACAGGCATAGTATAGGCATAGTGTTCCCATAACGTGTGTACAGGCATAGTATAGGCATAGTGTGTCCATAACCTGTGTACAGGCATAGTGTGTCCATAACCTGTGTACAGGCATAGTACAGGCATAGTGTTCCCATATAACGTGTGTACAGACATAGTATAGGCATAATGTTCCCATATAACGTGTGTACAGGCATAGTATAGGCATAGTGTTCCCATATAACGTGTGTACAGGCATAGTACAGGCATAGTGTTCCCATAACGTGTGTACAGGCATAGTATAGGCATAGTGTTCCCATAACGTGTGTACAGGCATAGTACAGGCATAGTGTTCCCATATAACGTGTGTACAGACATAGTATAGGCATAATGTTCCCATATAACGTGTGTACAGGCATAGTATAGGCATAGTGTTCCCATATAACGTGTACAGGCATAGTATAGGCATAATGTTCCCATAACCTGTGTACAGGCATAGTATAGGCATAGTGTTCCCATAACATGTGTACAGGCATAGTACAGGCATAGTGTGCCCATAACCTGTGTACAGGCATAGTATAGGCATAGTGTTCCCATAACCTGTGTACAGGCATAGTATAGGCATAGTGTGCCCATAACCTGTGTACAGGCATAGTATAGGCATAGTGTTCCCATAACCTGTGTACAGGCATAGTATAGGCATAGTGTTCCCATAACGTGTGTACAGGCATAGTATAGGCATAGTGTTCCCATATAACGTGTGTACAGGCATAGTATAGGCATAGTGTTCCCATAACGTGTGTACAGGCATAGTACAGGCATAGTGTTCCCATAACGTGTATACAGGCATAGTATAGGCATAGTGTTCCCATAACCTGTGTACAGGCATAGTATAGGCATAGTGTTCCCATAACCTGTGTACAGGCATAGTACAGGCATAGTGTTCCCATAACCTGTGTACAGGCATAGTATAGGCATAGTGTTCCCATAACGTGTGTACAGGCATAGTATAGGCATAGTGTGCCCATAACCTGTGTACAGGCATAGTACAGGCATAGTGTTCCCATAACGTGTGTACAGGCATAGTACAGGCATAGTGTTCCCATAACCTGTGTACAGGCATAGTATAGGCATACTGTTCCCATATAACGTGTACAGGCATAGTATAGGCATAGTGTTCCCATAACATGTGTACAGGCATAGTATAGGCATAGTGTTCCCATAACCTGTGTACAGGCATAGTATAGGCATAGTGTGCCCATAACGTGTGTACAGGCATAGTATAGGCATAGTGTTCCCATAACGTGTGTACAGGCATAGTATAGGCATAGTGTTCCCATAACGTGTGTACAGGCATAGTATAGGCATAGTGTTCCCATAACGTGTGTACAGGCATAGTATAGGCATAGTGTTCCCATATAACGTGTACAGGCATAGTATAGGCATAATGTTCCCATAACCTGTGTACAGGCATAGTATAGGCATAGTGTGCCCATAACGTGTGTACAGGCATAGTACAGGCATAGTGTTCCCATAACGTGTGTACAGGCATAGTATAGGCATGGTGTTCCCATAACCTGTGTACAGGCATAGTATAGGCATAGTGTTCCCATAACATGTGTATAGGCATAGTATAGGCATAGTGTGCCCATAACGTGTGTACAGGCATAGTACAGGCATAGTGTTCCCATAACGTGTGTACAGGCATAGTATAGGCATAGTGTTCCCATAACGTGTGTACAGGCATAGTATAGGCATAGTGTTCCCATAACCTATGTACAGGCATAGTGTTCCCATAACCTGTGTACAGGCATAGTACAGGCATAGTGTTCCCATAACCTGTGTACAGGCATAGTACAGGCATAGTGTTCCCATAACGTGTACAGGCATAGTACAGGCATAGTGTTCCCATAACGTGTGTACAGGCATAGTACAGGCATAGTGTTCCCATAACGTGTGTACAGGCATAGTATAGGCATAGTGTTCCCATAACGTGTGTACAGGCATAGTATAGGCATAGTGTTCCCATAACGTGTGTGCAGGCATAGTACAGGCATAGTGTTCCCATAACCTGTGTACAGGCATAGTACAGGTATAGTGTTCCCATAACATGTGTACAGGCATAGTATAGGCATAGTGTTCCCATAACCTGTGTACAGGCATAGTACAGGCATAGTGTTCCCATAACGTGTGTACAGGCATAGTACAGGCATAGTGTTCCCATAACATGTGTACAGGCATAGTATAGGCATAGTGTTCCCATAACGTGTACAGGCATAGTATAGGCATAGTATTCCCATAACGTGTACAGGCCTAGTATAGGCATAGTGTTCCCATAACGTGTGTACAGGCATAGTATAGGCATAGTGTTCTCATAACGTGTGTACAGGCATAGTACAGGCATAGTGTACCCATAACCTGTGTACAGGCATAGTATAGGCATAGTGTGCCCATAACGTGTGTACAGGCATAGTATAGGCATAGTGTTCCCATAACGTGTGTACAGGCATAGTATAGGCATAGTGTTCCCATAACGTGTACAGGCATAGTACAGGCATAGTGTTCCCATAACCTGTGTACAGGCATAGTATAGGCATAGTGTTCCCATAACGTGTGTACAGGCATAGTACAGGCATAGTGTTCCCATAACGTGTGTACAGGCATAGTATAGGCATAGTGTTCCCATAACGTGTGTACAGGCATAGTATAGGCATAGTGTGCCCATAACGTGTGTACAGGCATAGTATAGGCATAGTGTTCCCATAACGTGTGTACAGGCATAGTATAGGCATAGTGTTCCCATAACGTGTGTACAGGCATAGTATAGGCATAGTGTTCCCATAACGTGTGTACAGGCATAGTATAGGCATAGTGTTCCCATAACCTGTGTACAGGCATAGTATAGGCATAGTGTTCCCATAACGTGTGTACGGGCATAGTATAGGCATAGTGTTCCCATAACGTGTGTACAGGCATAGTATAGGCATAGTGTGCCCATAACGTGTGTACAGGCATAGTATAGGCATAGTGTTCCCATAACGTGTGTACGGGCATAGTATAGGCATAGTGTTCCCATAACGTGTGTACAGGCATAGTATAGGCATAGTGTGCCCATAACGTGTGTACAGGCATAGTATAGGCATAGTGTTCCCATAACGTGTGTACGGGCATAGTATAGGCATAGTGTTCCCATAACGTGTGTACAGGCATAGTATAGGCATAGTGTGCCCATAACGTGTGTACAGGCATAGTATAGGCATAGTGTGCCCATAACGTGTGTACAGGCATAGTATAGGCATAGTGTGTCCATAACCTGTGTACAGGCATAGTGTGTCCATAACCTGTGTACAGGCATAGTACAGGCATAGTGTTCCCATATAACGTGTGTACAGGCATAGTATAGGCATAGTGTTCCCATATAACGTGTGTACAGGCATAGTACAGGCATAGTGTTCCCATAACGTGTGTACAGGCATAGTATAGGCATAGTGTTCCCATAACGTGTGTACAGGCATAGTACAGGCATAGTGTTCCCATATAACGTGTGTACAGACATAGTATAGGCATAATGTTCCCATATAACGTGTGTACAGGCATAGTATAGGCATAGTGTTCCCATAACGTGTACAGGCATAGTACAGGCATAGTGTTCCCATAACCTGTGTACAGGCATAGTATAGGCATAGTGTTCCCATAACGTGTGTACAGGCATAGTACAGGCATAGTGTTCCCATAACGTGTGTACAGGCATAGTATAGGCATAGTGTTCCCATAACGTGTGTACAGGCATAGTACAGGCATAGTGTTCCCATAACCTGTGTACAGGCATAGTATAGGCATAGTGTTCCCATAACCTGTGTACAGGCATAATATAGGCATAGTGTGCCCATAACGTGTGTACAGGCATAGTATAGGCATAGTGTGCCCATAACGTGTGTACAGGCATAGTATAGGCATAGTGTTCCCATAACGTGTACAGGCATAGTACAGGCATAGTGTTCCCATAATGTGTGTACAGGCATAGTATAGGCATAGTGTTCCCATAACATGTGTACAGGCATAGTATAGGCATAGTGTTCCCATAACCTGTGACAGGCATAGTATAGGCATAGTGTGCCCATAACGTGTGTACAGGCATAGTATAGGCATAGTGTTCCCATAACGTGTGTACAGGCATAGTACAGGCATAGTGTTCCCATAACGTGTGTACAGGCATAGTATAGGCATAGTGTGCCCATAACCTGTGTACAGGCGTAGTATAGGCATAGTGTTCCCATATAACGTGTACAGGCATAGTATAGGCATAGTGTTCCCATAACCTGTGTACAGGCATAGTACAGGCATAGTGTTCCCATAACCTGTGTACAGGCATAGTATAGGCATAGTGTTCCCATAACGTGTGTACAGGCATAGTACAGGCATAGTGTTCCCATAACGTGTGTACAGGCATAGTATAGGCATAGTGTTCCCATAACGTGTGTACAGGCATAGTATAGGCATAGTGTGCCCATAACGTGTGTACAGGCATAGTATAGGCATAGTGTTCCCATAACGTGTGTACAGGCATAGTATAGGCATAGTGTTCCCATAACGTGTGTACAGGCATAGTATAGGCATAGTGTTCCCATAACGTGTGTACAGGCATAGTAAAGGCATAGTGTTCCCATAACCTGTGTACAGGCATAGTATAGGCATAGTGTTCCCATAACGTGTGTACGGGCATAGTATAGGCATAGTGTTCCCATAACGTGTGTACAGGCATAGTATAGGCATAGTGTGCCCATAACGTGTGTACAGGCATAGTATAGGCATAGTGTTCCCATAACGTGTGTACGGGCATAGTATAGGCATAGTGTTCCCATAACGTGTGTACAGGCATAGTATAGGCCTAGTGTTCCCATAACGTGTGTACAGGCATAGTATAGGCATAATGCTCCCATAATGTGTGTACAGGCATAGTATAGGCATAGTGTGCCCATAACGTGTGTACAGGCATAGTATAGGCATAGTGTGCCCATAACGTGTGTACAGGCATAGTATAGGCATAGTGTGTCCATAACCTGTGTACAGGCATAGTGTGTCCATAACCTGTGTACAGGCATAGTACAGGCATAGTGTTCCCATATAACGTGTGTACAGGCATAGTATAGGCATAGTGTTCCCATATAACGTGTGTACAGGCATAGTATAGGCATAGTGTTCCCATAACGTGTGTACAGGCATAGTATAGGCATAGTGTTCCCATAACGTGTGTACAGGCATAGTACAGGCATAGTGTTCCCATATAACGTGTGTACAGACATAGTATAGGCATAATGTTCCCATATAACGTGTGTACAGGCATAGTATAGGCATAGTGTTCCCATATAACGTGTACAGGCATAGTATAGGCATAATGTTCCCATAACCTGTGTACAGGCATAGTATAGGCATAGTGTTCCCATAACATGTGTACAGGCATAGTACAGGCATAGTGTGCCCATAACCTGTGTACAGGCATAGTATAGGCATAGTGTTCCCATAACCTGTGTACAGGCATAGTATAGGCATAGTGTGCCCATAACCTGTGTACAGGCATAGTATAGGCATAGTGTTCCCATAACCTGTGTACAGGCATAGTATAGGCATAGTGTTCCCATAACCTGTGTACAGGCATAGTATAGGCATAGTGTTCCCATAACGTGTGTACAGGCATAGTATAGGCATAGTGTTCCCATATAACGTGTGTACAGGCATAGTATAGGCATAGTGTTCCCATAACGTGTGTACAGGCATAGTACAGGCATAGTGTTCCCATAACGTGTATACAGGCATAGTATAGGCATAGTGTTCCCATAACCTGTGTACAGGCATAGTATAGGCATAGTGTTCCCATAACCTGTGTACAGGCATAGTATAGGCATAGTGTGCCCATAACCTGTGTACAGGCATAGTACAGGCATAGTGTTCCCATAACGTGTGTACAGGCATAGTACAGGCATAGTGTTCCCATAACCTGTGTACAGGCATAGTATAGGCATAGTGTTCCCATATAACGTGTACAGGCATAGTATAGGCATAGTGTTCCCATAACATGTGTACAGGCATAGTATAGGCATAGTGTTCCCATAACCTGTGTACAGGCATAGTATAGGCATAGTGTGCCCATAACGTGTGTACAGGCATAGTATAGGCATAGTGTTCCCATAACGTGTGTACAGGCATAGTATAGGCATAGTGTTCCCGTAACGTGTGTACAGGCATAGTATAGGCATAGTGTTCCCATAACGTGTGTACAGGCATAGTATAGGCATAGTGTTCCCATAAGGTGTGTACAGGCATAGTATAGGCATAGTGTTCCCATATAACGTGTACAGGCATAGTATAGGCATAATGTTCCCATAACCTGTGTACAGGCATAGTATAGGCATAGTGTTCCCATAACATGTGTACAGGCATAGTATAGGCATAGTGTTCCCATAACCTGTGTACAGGCATAGTATAGGCATAGTGTGCCCATAACGTGTGTACAGGCATAGTACAGGCATAGTGTTCCCATAACGTGTGTACAGGCATAGTATAGGCATGGTGTTCCCATAACCTGTGTACAGGCATAGTATAGGCATAGTGTTCCCATAACATGTGTACAGGCATAGTATAGGCATAGTGTTCCCATAACCTGTGTACAGGCATAGTATAGGCATAGTGTGCCCATAACGTGTGTACAGGCATAGTACAGGCATAGTGTTCCCATAACGTGTGTACAGGCATAGTACAGGCATAGTGTTCCCATAACGTGTGTACAGGCATAGTATAGGCATAGTGTTCCCATAACGTGTGTACAGGCATAGTATAGGCATAGTGTTCCCATAACCTATGTACAGGCATAGTACAGGCATAGTGTTCCCATAACCTGTGTACAGGCATAGTACAGGCATAGTGTTCCCATAACCTGTGTACAGGCATAGTACAGGCATAGTGTTCCCATAACGTGTGTACAGGCATAGTACAGGCATAGTGTTCCCATAACGTGTACAGGCATAGTACAGGCATAGTGTTCCCATAACGTGTGTACAGGCATAGTACAGGCATAGTGTTCCCATAACGTGTGTACAGGCATAGTATAGGCATAGTGTTCCCATAACGTGTGTACAGGCATAGTATAGGCATAGTGTTCCCATAACGTGTGTACAGGCATAGTACAGGCATAGTGTTCCCATAACCTGTGTACAGGCATAGTACAGGCATAGTGTTCCCATAACATGTGTACAGGCATAGTATAGGCATAGTGTTCCCATAACCTGTGTACAGGCATAGTACAGGCATAGTGTTCCCATAACGTGTGTACAGGCATAGTACAGGCATAGTGTTCCCATAACGTGTGTACAGGCATAGTATAGGCATAGTGTTCCCATAACCTGTGTACAGGCATAGTATAGGCATAGTGTGCCCATAACGTGTGTACAGGCATAGTACAGGCATAGTGTACCCATAACCTGTGTACAGGCATAGTATAGGCATAGTGTGCCCATAACGTGTGTACAGGCATAGTATAGGCATAGTGTTCCCATAACGTGTGTACAGGCATAGTACAGGCATAGTGTTCCCATAACGTGTACAGGCATAGTACAGGCATAGTGTTCCCATAACCTGTGTACAGGCATAGTACAGGCATAGTGTTCCCATAACGTGTGTACAGGCATAGTACAGGCATAGTGTTCCCATAACGTGTGTACAGGCATAGTATAGGCATAGTGTTCCCATAACGTGTGTACAGGCATAGTATAGGCATAGTGTGCCCATAACGTGTGTACAGGCATAGTATAGGCATAGTGTTTCCATAACGTGTGTACAGGCATAGTATAGGCATAGTGTTCCCATAACGTGTGTACAGGCATAGTATAGGCATAGTGTTCCCATAACGTGTGTACAGGCATAGTATAGGCATAGTGTTACCATAACCTGTGTACAGGCATAGTATAGGCATAGTGTTCCCATAACGTGTGTACGGGCATAGTATAGGCATAGTGTTCCCATAACGTGTGTACAGGCATAGTATAGGCATAGTGTTCCCATAACGTGTGTACAGACATAGTATAGGCATAGTGTTCCCATAACGTGTGTACAGGCATAGTATAGGCATAGTGTGCCCATAACGTGTGTACAGGCATAGTATAGGCATAGTGTGCCCATAACGTGTGTACAGGCATAGTATAGGCATAGTGTGTCCATAACCTGTGTACAGGCATAGTGTGTCCATAACCTGTGTACAGGCATAGTACAGGCATAGTGTTCCCATATAACGTGTGTACAGACATAGTATAGGCATAATGTTCCCATATAACGTGTGTACAGGCATAGTATAGGCATAGTGTTCCCATATAACGTGTACAGGCATAGTATAGGCATAATGTTCCCATAACCTGTGTACAGGCATAGTATAGGCATAGTGTTCCCATAACATGTGTACAGGCATAGTACAGGCATAGTGTGCCCATAACCTGTGTACAGGCATAGTATAGGCATAGTGTTCCCATAACCTGTGTACAGGCATAGTATAGGCATAGTGTGCCCATAACCTGTGTACAGGCATAGTATAGGCATAGTGTTCCCATAACCTGTGTACAGGCATAGTATAGGCATAGTGTTCCCATAACGTGTGTACAGGCATAGTATAGGCATAGTGTTCCCATATAACGTGTGTACAGGCATAGTATAGGCATAGTGTTCCCATAACGTGTGTACAGGCATAGTACAGGCATAGTGTTCCCATAACGTGTATACAGGCATAGTATAGGCATAGTGTTCCCATAACCTGTGTACAGGCATAGTATAGGCATAGTGTTCCCATTACCTGTGTACAGGCATAGTACAGGCATAGTGTTCCCATAACCTGTGTACAGGCATAGTATAGGCATAGTGTTCCCATAACGTGTGTACAGGCATAGTATAGGCATAGTGTGCCCATAACCTGTGTACAGGCATAGTACAGGCATAGTGTTCCCATAACGTGTGTACAGGCATAGTACAGGCATAGTGTTCCCATAACCTGTGTACAGGCATAGTATAGGCATAGTGTTCCCATATAACGTGTGTACAGGCATAGTACAGGCATAGTGTTCCCATAACGTGTGTACAGGCATAGTATAGGCATAGTGTTCCCATAACATGTGTACAGGCATAGTATAGGCATAGTGTTCCCATAACCTGTGTACAGGCATAGTATAGGCATAGTGTGCCCATAACGTGTGTACAGGCATAGTATAGGCATAGTGTTCCCATAACGTGTGTACAGGCATAGTATAGGCATAGTGTTCCCATAACGTGTGTACAGGCATAGTATAGGCATAGTGTTCCCATAACGTGTGTACAGGCATAGTATAGGCATAGTGTTCCCATATAACGTGTACAGGCATAGTATAGGCATAATGTTCCCATAACCTGTGTACAGGCATAGTATAGGCATAGTGTTCCCATAACATGTGTACAGGCATAGTATAGGCATAGTGTTCCCATAACCTGTGTACAGGCATAGTATAGGCATAGTGTGCCCATAACGTGTGTACAGGCATAGTACAGGCATAGTGTTCCCATAACGTGTGTACAGGCATAGTATAGGCATGGTGTTCCCATAACCTGTGTACAGGCATAGTATAGGCATAGTGTTCCCATATAACGTGTGTACAGGCATAGTATAGGCATAGTGTTCCCATAACGTGTGTACAGGCATAGTACAGGCATAGTGTTCCCATAACGTGTATACAGGCATAGTATAGGCATAGTGTTCCCATAACCTGTGTACAGGCATAGTATAGGCATAGTGTTCCCATAACCTGTGTACAGGCATAGTATAGGCATAGTGTGCCCATAACCTGTGTACAGGCATAGTACAGGCATAGTGTTCCCATAACGTGTGTACAGGCATAGTACAGGCATAGTGTTCCCATAACCTGTGTACAGGCATAGTATAGGCATAGTGTTCCCATATAACGTGTACAGGCATAGTATAGGCATAGTGTTCCCATAACATGTGTACAGGCATAGTATAGGCATAGTGTTCCCATAACCTGTGTACAGGCATAGTATAGGCATAGTGTGCCCATAACGTGTGTACAGGCATAGTATAGGCATAGTGTTCCCATAACGTGTGTACAGGCATAGTATAGGCATAGTGTTCCCATAACGTGTGTACAGGCATAGTATAGGCATAGTGTTCCCATAAGGTGTGTACAGGCATAGTATAGGCATAGTGTTCCCATATAACGTGTACAGGCATAGTATAGGCATAATGTTCCCATAACCTGTGTACAGGCATAGTATAGGCATAGTGTTCCCATAACATGTGTACAGGCATAGTATAGGCATAGTGTTCCCATAACCTGTGTACAGGCATAGTATAGGCATAGTGTGCCCATAACGTGTGTACAGGCATAGTACAGGCATAGTGTTCCCATAACGTGTGTACAGGCATAGTATAGGCATGGTGTTCCCATAACCTGTGTACAGGCATAGTATAGGCATAGTGTTCCCATAACATGTGTACAGGCATAGTATAGGAATAGTGTTCCCATAACCTGTGTACAGGCATAGTATAGGCATAGTGTGCCCATAACGTGTGTACAGGCATAGTACAGGCATAGTGTTCCCATAACGTGTGTACAGGCATAGTACAGGCATAGTGTTCCCATAACGTGTGTACAGGCATAGTATAGGCATAGTGTTCCCATAACGTGTGTACAGGCATAGTATAGGCATAGTGTTCCCATAACCTATGTACAGGCATAGTACAGGCATAGTGTTCCCATAACCTGTGTACAGGCATAGTACAGGCATAGTGTTCCCATAACCTGTGTACAGGCATAGTACAGGCATAGTGTTCCCATAACGTGTGTACAGGCATAGTACAGGCATAGTGTTCCCATAACGTGTACAGGCATAGTACAGGCATAGTGTTCCCATAACGTGTGTACAGGCATAGTACAGGCATAGTGTTCCCATAACGTGTGTACAGGCATAGTATAGGCATAGTGTTCCCATAACGTGTGTACAGGCATAGTATAGGCATAGTGTTCCCATAACGTGTGTACAGGCATAGTACAGGCATAGTGTTCCCATAACCTGTGTACAGGCATAGTACAGGCATAGTGTTCCCATAACATGTGTACAGGCATAGTATAGGCATAGTGTTCCCATAACCTGTGTACAGGCATAGTACAGGCATAGTGTTCCCATAACGTGTGTACAGGCATAGTATAGGCATAGTGTTCCCATAACGTGTACAGGCATAGTATAGGCATAGTGTTCCCATAACCTGTGTACAGGCATAGTATAGGCATAGTGTTCCCATAACCTGTGTACAGGCATAGTATAGGCATAGTGTTCCCATAACGTGTGTACAGGCATAGTATAGGCATAGTGTGCCCATAACCTGTGTACAGGCATAGTATAGGCATAGTGTTCCCATAACCTGTGTACAGGCATAGTATAGGCATAGTGTTCCCATAACGTGTGTACAGGCATAGTATAGGCATAGTGTTCCCATATAACGTGTGTACAGGCATAGTACAGGCATAGTGTTCCCATAACCTGTGTACAGGCATAGTACAGGCATAGTGTTCCCATAACCTGTGTACAGGCATAGTACAGGCATAGTGTTCCCATAACGTGTGTACAGGCATAGTACAGGCATAGTGTTCCCATAACGTGTACAGGCATAGTACAGGCATAGTGTTCCCATAACGTGTGTACAGGCATAGTACAGGCATAGTGTTCCCATAACGTGTGTACAGGCATAGTATAGGCATAGTGTTCCCATAACGTGTGTACAGGCATAGTATAGGCATAGTGTTCCCATAACGTGTGTACAGGCATAGTACAGGCATAGTGTTCCCATAACCTGTGTACAGGCATAGTACAGGCATAGTGTTCCCATAACATGTGCACAGGCATAGTATAGGCATAGTGTTCCCATAACGTGTGTACAGGCATAGTACAGGCATAGTGTTCCCATAACGTGTGTACAGGCATAGTATAGGCATAGTGTTCCCATAACGTGTACAGGCATAGTATAGGCATAGTGTTCCCATAACGTGTACAGGCCTAGTATAGGCATAGTGTTCCCATAACGTGTGTACAGGCATAGTATAGGCATAGTGTTCCCATAACGTGTGTACAGGCATAGTACAGGCATAGTGTACCCATAACCTGTGTACAGGCATAGTATAGGCATAGTGTGCCCATAACGTGTGTACAGGCATAGTATAGGCATAGTGTTCCCATAACGTGTGTACAGGCATAGTATAGGCATAGTGTTCCCATAACGTGTACAGGCATAGTACAGGCATAGTGTTCCCATAACCTGTGTACAGGCATAGTATAGGCATAGTGTTCCCATAACGTGTGTACAGGCATAGTACAGGCATAGTGTTCCCATAACGTGTGTACAGGCATAGTATAGGCATAGTGTTCCCATAACGTGTGTACAGGCATAGTATAGGCATAGTGTGCCCATAACGTGTGTACAGGCATAGTATAGGCATAGTGTTCCCATAACGTGTGTACAGGCATAGTATAGGCATAGTGTTCCCATAACGTGTGTACAGGCATAGTATAGGCATAGTGTTCCCATAACCTGTGTACAGGCATAGTATAGGCATAGTGTTCCCATAACGTGTGTACGGGCATAGTATAGGCATAGTGTTCCCATAACGTGTGTACAGGCATAGTATAGGCATAGTGTTCCCATAACGTGTGTACAGACATAGTATAGGCATAGTGTTCCCATAACGTGTGTACAGGCATAGTATAGGCATAGTGTGCCCATAACGTGTGTACAGGCATAGTATAGGCATAGTGTGCCCATAACGTGTGTACAGGCATAGTATAGGCATAGTGTGTCCATAACCTGTGTACAGGCATAGTGTGTCCATAACCTGTGTACAGGCATAGTACAGGCATAGTGTTCCCATATAACGTGTGTACAGACATAGTATAGGCATAATGTTCCCATATAACGTGTGTACAGGCATAGTATAGGCATAGTGTTCCCATATAACGTGTGTACAGGCATAGTACAGGCATAGTGTTCCCATAACGTGTGTACAGGCATAGTATAGGCATAGTGTTCCCATATAACGTGTGTACAGGCATAGTACAGGCATAGTGTTCCCATATAACGTGTGTACAGACATAGTATAGGCATAATGTTCCCATATAACGTGTGTACAGGCATAGTATAGGCATAGTGTTCCCATATAACGTGTACAGGCATAGTATAGGCATAATGTTCCCATAACCTGTGTACAGGCATAGTATAGGCATAGTGTTCCCATAACATGTGTACAGGCATAGTACAGGCATAGTGTGCCCATAACCTGTGTACAGGCATAGTATAGGCATGGTGTTCCCATAACCTGTGTACAGGCATAGTATAGGCATAGTGTGCCCATAACCTGTGTACAGGCATAGTATAGGCATAGTGTTCCCATAACCTGTGTACAGGCATAGTATAGGCATAGTGTTCCCATAACGTGTGTACAGGCATAGTATAGGCATAGTGTTCCCATATAACGTGTGTACAGGCATAGTATAGGCATAGTGTTCCCATAACGTGTGTACAGGCATAGTACAGGCATAGTGTTCCCATAACGTGTATACAGGCATAGTATAGGCATAGTGTTCCCATAACCTGTGTACAGGCATAGTATAGGCATAGTGTTCCCATAACCTGTGTACAGGCATAGTACAGGCATAGTGTTCCCATAACCTGTGTACAGGCATAGTATAGGCATAGTGTTCCCATAACGTGTGTACAGGCATAGTATAGGCATAGTGTGCCCATAACCTGTGTACAGGCATAGTACAGGCATAGTGTTCCCATAACGTGTGTACAGGCATAGTACAGGCATAGTGTTCCCATAACCTGTGTACAGGCATAGTATAGGCATAGTGTTCCCATATAACGTGTACAGGCATAGTATAGGCATAGTGTTCCCATAACATGTGTACAGGCATAGTATAGGCATAGTGTTCCCATAACCTGTGTACAGGCATAGTATAGGCATAGTGTGCCCATAACGTGTGTACAGGCATAGTATAGGCATAGTGTTCCCATAACGTGTGTACAGGCATAGTATAGGCATAGTGTTCCCATAACGTGTGTACAGGCATAGTATAGGCATAGTGTTCCCATAACGTGTGTACAGGCATAGTATAGGCATAGTGTTCCCATATAACGTGTACAGGCATAGTATAGGCATAATGTTCCCATAACCTGTGTACAGGCATAGTATAGGCATAGTGTTCCCATAACATGTGTACAGGCATAGTATAGGCATAGTGTTCCCATAACCTGTGTACAGGCATAGTATAGGCATAGTGTGCCCATAACGTGTGTACAGGCATAGTACAGGCATAGTGTTCCCATAACGTGTGTACAGGCATAGTATAGGCATGGTGTTCCCATAACCTGTGTACAGGCATAGTATAGGCATAGTGTTCCCATAACATGTGTACAGGCATAGTATAGGCATAGTGTTCCCATAACCTGTGTACAGGCATAGTATAGGCATAGTGTGCCCATAACGTGTGTACAGGCATAGTACAGGCATAGTGTTCCCATAACGTGTGTACAGGCATAGTATAGGCATAGTGTTCCCATAACGTGTGTACAGGCATAGTATAGGCATAGTGTTCCCATAACCTATGTACAGGCATAGTACAGGCATAGTGTTCCCATAACCTGTGTACAGGCATAGTACAGGCATAGTGTTCCCATAACCTGTGTACAGGCATAGTACAGGCATAGTGTTCCCATAACGTGTGTACAGGCATAGTACAGGCATAGTGTTCCCATAACGTGTACAGGCATAGTACAGGCATAGTGTTCCCATAACGTGTGTACAGGCATAGTACAGGCATAGTGTTCCCATAACGTGTGTACAGGCATAGTATAGGCATAGTGTTCCCATAACGTGTGTACAGGCATAGTATAGGCATAGTGTTCCCATAACGTGTGTGCAGGCATAGTAC
The DNA here is from genome assembly GCF_040937935.1 of Hyperolius riggenbachi. NCBI lineage: Eukaryota > Metazoa > Chordata > Amphibia > Anura > Hyperoliidae > Hyperolius > Hyperolius riggenbachi. The sequence continues at coordinate 688,063,026 of NC_090646.1, read as the reverse complement.
AGGCATAGTGTTCCCATAACCTGTGTACAGGCATAGTACAGGCATAGTGTTCCCATAACATGTGTACAGGCATAGTATAGGCATAGTGTTCCCATAACCTGTGTACAGGCATAGTACAGGCATAGTGTTCCCATAACGTGTGTACAGGCATAGTACAGGCATAGTGTTCCCATAACATGTGTACAGGCATAGTATAGGCATAGTGTTCCCATAACGTGTACAGGCATAGTATAGGCATAGTATTCCCATAACGTGTACAGGCCTAGTATAGGCATAGTGTTCCCATAACGTGTGTACAGGCATAGTATAGGCATAGTGTTCTCATAACGTGTGTACAGGCATAGTACAGGCATAGTGTACCCATAACCTGTGTACAGGCATAGTATAGGCATAGTGTGCCCATAACGTGTGTACAGGCATAGTATAGGCATAGTGTTCCCATAACGTGTGTACAGGCATAGTATAGGCATAGTGTTCCCATAACGTGTACAGGCATAGTACAGGCATAGTGTTCCCATAACCTGTGTACAGGCATAGTATAGGCATAGTGTTCCCATAACGTGTGTACAGGCATAGTACAGGCATAGTGTTCCCATAACGTGTGTACAGGCATAGTATAGGCATAGTGTTCCCATAACGTGTGTACAGGCATAGTATAGGCATAGTGTGCCCATAACGTGTGTACAGGCATAGTATAGGCATAGTGTTCCCATAACGTGTGTACAGGCATAGTATAGGCATAGTGTTCCCATAACGTGTGTACAGGCATAGTATAGGCATAGTGTTCCCATAACCTGTGTACAGGCATAGTATAGGCATAGTGTTCCCATAACGTGTGTACGGGCATAGTATAGGCATAGTGTTCCCATAACGTGTGTACAGGCATAGTATAGGCATAGTGTGCCCATAACGTGTGTACAGGCATAGTATAGGCATAGTGTTCCCATAACGTGTGTACGGGCATAGTATAGGCATAGTGTTCCCATAACGTGTGTACAGGCATAGTATAGGCATAGTGTGCCCATAACGTGTGTACAGGCATAGTATAGGCATAGTGTTCCCATAACGTGTGTACGGGCATAGTATAGGCATAGTGTTCCCATAACGTGTGTACAGGCATAGTATAGGCATAGTGTGCCCATAACGTGTGTACAGGCATAGTATAGGCATAGTGTGCCCATAACGTGTGTACAGGCATAGTATAGGCATAGTGTGTCCATAACCTGTGTACAGGCATAGTGTGTCCATAACCTGTGTACAGGCATAGTACAGGCATAGTGTTCCCATATAACGTGTGTACAGGCATAGTATAGGCATAGTGTTCCCATATAACGTGTGTACAGGCCTAGTACAGGCATAGTGTTCCCATAACGTGTGTACAGGCATAGTATAGGCATAGTGTTCCCATAACGTGTGTACAGGCATAGTACAGGCATAGTGTTCCCATATAACGTGTGTACAGACATAGTATAGGCATAATGTTCCCATATAACGTGTGTACAGGCATAGTATAGGCATAGTGTTCCCATATAACGTGTACAGGCATAGTACAGGCATAGTGTTCCCATATAACGTGTACAGGCGTAGTACAGGCATAATGTTCCCATAACCTGTGTACAGGCATAGTATAGGCATAGTGTTCCCATAACATGTGTACAGGCATAGTACAGGCATAGTGTGCCCATAACCTGTGTACAGGCATAGTATAGGCATAGTGTTCCCATAACCTGTGTACAGGCATAGTATAGGCATAGTGTGCCCATAACCTGTGTACAGGCATAGTATAGGCATAGTGTTCCCATAACCTGTGTACAGGCATAGTATAGGCATAGTGTTCCCATAACGTGTGTACAGGCATAGTATAGGCATAGTGTTCCCATATAACGTGTGTACAGGCATAGTATAGGCATAGTGTTCCCATAACGTGTGTACAGGCATAGTACAGGCATAGTGTTCCCATAACGTGTATACAGGCATAGTATAGGCATAGTGTTCCCATAACCTGTGTACAGGCATAGTATAGGCATAGTGTTCCCATAACCTGTGTACAGGCATAGTATAGGCATAGTGTTCCCATAACCTGTGTACAGACATAGTATAGGCATAGTGTGCCCATAACCTGTGTACAGGCATAGTACAGGCATAGTGTTCCCATAACGTGTGTACAGGCATAGTACAGGCATAGTGTTCCCATAACCTGTGTACAGGCATAGTATAGGCATAGTGTTCCCATATAACGTGTACAGGCATAGTATAGGCATAGTGTTCCCATAACATGTGTACAGGCATAGTATAGGCATAGTGTTCCCATAACCTGTGTACAGGCATAGTATAGGCATAGTGTGCCCATAACGTGTGTACAGGCATAGTATAGGCATAGTGTTCCCATAACGTGTGTACAGGCATAGTATAGGCATAGTGTTCCCATAACGTGTGTACAGGCATAGTATAGGCATAGTGTTCCCATATAACGTGTACAGGCATAGTATAGGCATAATGTTCCCATAACCTGTGTACAGGCATAGTATAGGCATAGTGTTCCCATAACATGTGTACAGGCATAGTATAGGCATAGTGTTCCCATAACCTGTGTACAGGCATAGTATAGGCATAGTGTGCCCATAACGTGTGTACAGGCATAGTACAGGCATAGTGTTCCCATAACGTGTGTACAGGCATAGTATAGGCATGGTGTTCCCATAACCTGTGTACAGGCATAGTATAGGCATAGTGTTCCCATAACATGTGTACAGGCATAGTATAGGCATAGTGTTCCCATAACCTGTTTACAGGCATAGTATAGGCATAGTGTGCCCATAACGTGTGTACAGGCATAGTACAGGCATAGTGTTCCCATAACGTGTGTACAGGCATAGTACAGGCATAGTGTTCCCATAACGTGTGTACAGGCATAGTATAGGCATAGTGTTCCCATAACGTGTGTACAGGCATAGTATAGGCATAGTGTTCCCATAACCTATGTACAGGCATAGTACAGGCATAGTGTTCCCATAACCTGTGTACAGGCATAGTACAGGCATAGTGTTCCCATAACCTGTGTACAGGCATAGTACAGGCATAGTGTTCCCATAACGTGTGTACAGGCATAGTACAGGCATAGTGTTCCCATAACGTGTACAGGCATAGTACAGGCATAGTGTTCCCATAACGTGTGTACAGGCATAGTACAGGCATAGTGTTCCCATAACGTGTGTACAGGCATAGTATAGGCATAGTGTTCCCATAACGTGTGTACAGGCATAGTACAGGCATAGTGTTCCCATAACCTGTGTACAGGCATAGTACAGGCATAGTGTTCCCATAACATGTGTACAGGCATAGTATAGGCATAGTGTTCCCATAACCTGTGTACAGGCATAGTACAGGCATAGTGTTCCCATAACGTGTGTACAGGCATAGTACAGGCATAGTGTTCCCATAACATGTGTACAGGCATAGTATAGGCATAGTGTTCCCATAACGTGTACAGGCATAGTATAGGCATAGTATTCCCATAACGTGTACAGGCCTAGTATAGGCATAGTGTTCCCATAACGTGTGTACAGGCATAGTACAGGCATAGTGTACCCATAACCTGTGTACAGGCATAGTATAGGCATAGTGTGCCCATAACGTGTGTACAGGCATAGTATAGGCATAGTGTTCCCATAACGTGTGTACAGGCATAGTATAGGCATAGTGTTCCCATAACGTGTACAGGCATAGTACAGGCATAGTGTTCCCATAACCTGTGTACAGGCATAGTATAGGCATAGTGTTCCCATAACGTGTGTACAGGCATAGTACAGGCATAGTGTTCCCATAACGTGTGTACAGGCATAGTATAGGCATAGTGTTCCCATAACGTGTGTACAGGCATAGTATAGGCATAGTGTGCCCATAACGTGTGTACAGGCATAGTATAGGCATAGTGTTCCCATAACGTGTGTACAGGCATAGTATAGGCATAGTGTTCCCATAACGTGTGTACAGGCATAGTATAGGCATAGTGTTCCCATAACGTGTGTACAGGCATAGTATAGGCATAGTGTTCCCATAACCTGTGTACGGGCATAGTATAGGCATAGTGTTCCCATAACGTGTGTACGGGCATAGTATAGGCATAGTGTTCCCATAACGTGTGTACAGGCATAGTATAGGCATAGTGTGCCCATAACGTGTGTACAGGCATAGTATAGGCATAGTGTGCCCATAACGTGTGTACAGGCATAGTATAGGCATAGTGTGTCCATAACCTGTGTACAGGCATAGTGTGTCCATAACCTGTGTACAGGCATAGTACAGGCATAGTGTTCCCATATAACGTGTGTACAGACATAGTATAGGCATAATGTTCCCATATAACGTGTGTACAGGCATAGTATAGGCATAGTGTTCCCATATAACGTGTGTACAGGCATAGTACAGGCATAGTGTTCCCATAACGTGTGTACAGGCATAGTATAGGCATAGTGTTCCCATAACGTGTGTACAGGCATAGTACAGGCATAGTGTTCCCATATAACGTGTGTACAGACATAGTATAGGCATAATGTTCCCATATAACGTGTGTACAGGCATAGTATAGGCATAGTGTTCCCATATAACGTGTACAGGCATAGTATAGGCATAATGTTCCCATAACCTGTGTACAGGCATAGTATAGGCATAGTGTTCCCATAACGTGTGTACAGGCATAGTATAGGCATAGTGTTCCCATAACGTGTGTACAGGCATAGTATAGGCATAGTGTGCCCATAACGTGTGTACAGGCATAGTATAGGCATAGTGTTCCCATAACATGTGTACAGGCATAGTATAGGCATAGTGTTCCCATAACATGTGTACAGGCATAGTACAGGCATAGTGTGCCCATAACCTGTGTACAGGCATAGTATAGGCATAGTGTTCCCATAACCTGTGTACAGGCATAGTATAGGCATAGTGTGCCCATAACCTGTGTACAGGCATAGTATAGGCATAGTGTTCCCATAACCTGTGTACAGGCATAGTATAGGCATAGTGTTCCCATAACGTGTGTACAGGCATAGTATAGGCATAGTGTTCCCATATAACGTGTGTACAGGCATAGTATAGGCATAGTGTTCCCATAACGTGTGTACAGGCATAGTACAGGCATAGTGTTCCCATAACGTGTATACAGGCATAGTATAGGCATAGTGTTCCCATAACCTGTGTACAGGCATAGTATAGGCATAGTGTTCCCATAACCTGTGTACAGGCATAGTACAGGCATAGTGTTCCCATAACCTGTGTACAGGCATAGTATAGGCATAGTGTTCCCATAACGTGTGTACAGGCATAGTATAGGCATAGTGTGCCCATAACCTGTGTACAGGCATAGTACAGGCATAGTGTTCCCATAACGTGTGTACAGGCATAGTACAGGCATAGTGTTCCCATAACGTGTGTACAGGCATAGTATAGGCATGGTGTTCCCATAACCTGTGTACAGGCATAGTATAGGCATAGTGTTCCCATAACATGTGTACAGGCATAGTATAGGCATAGTGTTCCCATAACCTGTTTACAGGCATAGTATAGGCATAGTGTGCCCATAACGTGTGTACAGGCATAGTACAGGCATAGTGTTCCCATAACGTGTGTACAGGCATAGTACAGGCATAGTGTTCCCATAACGTGTGTACAGGCATAGTATAGGCATAGTGTTCCCATAACGTGTGTACAGGCATAGTATAGGCATAGTGTTCCCATAACCTATGTACAGGCATAGTACAGGCATAGTGTTCCCATAACCTGTGTACAGGCATAGTACAGGCATAGTGTTCCCATAACCTGTGTACAGGCATAGTACAGGCATAGTGTTCCCATAACGTGTGTACAGGCATAGTACAGGCATAGTGTTCCCATAACGTGTACAGGCATAGTACAGGCATAGTGTTCCCATAACGTGTGTACAGGCATAGTACAGGCATAGTGTTCCCATAACGTGTGTACAGGCATAGTATAGGCATAGTGTTCCCATAACGTGTGTACAGGCATAGTACAGGCATAGTGTTCCCATAACCTGTGTACAGGCATAGTACAGGCATAGTGTTCCCATAACATGTGTACAGGCATAGTATAGGCATAGTGTTCCCATAACCTGTGTACAGGCATAGTACAGGCATAGTGTTCCCATAACGTGTATACAGGCATAGTATAGGCATAGTGTTCCCATAACCTGTGTACAGGCATAGTATAGGCATAGTGTTCCCATAACCTGTGTACAGGCATAGTACAGGCATAGTGTTCCCATAACCTGTGTACAGGCATAGTATAGGCATAGTGTTCCCATAACATGTGTACAGGCATAGTATAGGCATAGTGTTCCCATAACCTGTGTACAGGCATAGTATAGGCATAGTGTGCCCATAACGTGTGTACAGGCATAGTACAGGCATAGTGTTCCCATAACGTGTGTACAGGCATAGTATAGGCATGGTGTTCCCATAACCTGTGTACAGGCATAGTATAGGCATAGTGTTCCCATAACATGTGTACAGGCATAGTATAGGCATAGTGTTCCCATAACCTGTTTACAGGCATAGTATAGGCATAGTGTGCCCATAACGTGTGTACAGGCATAGTACAGGCATAGTGTTCCCATAACGTGTGTACAGGCATAGTACAGGCATAGTGTTCCCATAACGTGTGTACAGGCATAGTATAGGCATAGTGTTCCCATAACGTGTGTACAGGCATAGTATAGGCATAGTGTTCCCATAACCTATGTACAGGCATAGTACAGGCATAGTGTTCCCATAACCTGTGTACAGGCATAGTACAGGCATAGTGTTCCCATAACCTGTGTACAGGCATAGTACAGGTATAGTGTTCCCATAACGTGTGTACAGGCATAGTACAGGCATAGTGTTCCCATAACGTGTACAGGCATAGTACAGGCATAGTGTTCCCATAACGTGTGTACAGGCATAGTACAGGCATAGTGTTCCCATAACGTGTGTACAGGCATAGTATAGGCATAGTGTTCCCATAACGTGTGTACAGGCATAGTACAGGCATAGTGTTCCCATAACCTGTGTACAGGCATAGTACAGGCATAGTGTTCCCATAACATGTGTACAGGCATAGTATAGGCATAGTGTTCCCATAACCTGTGTACAGGCATAGTACAGGCATAGTGTTCCCATAACGTGTGTACAGGCATAGTACAGGCATAGTGTTCCCATAACATGTGTACAGGCATAGTATAGGCATAGTGTTCCCATAACGTGTACAGGCATAGTATAGGCATAGTATTCCCATAACGTGTACAGGCCTAGTATAGGCATAGTGTTCCCATAACGTGTGTACAGGCATAGTACAGGCATAGTGTACCCATAACCTGTGTACAGGCATAGTATAGGCATAGTGTGCCCATAACGTGTGTACAGGCATAGTATAGGCATAGTGTTCCCATAACGTGTGTACAGGCATAGTATAGGCATAGTGTTCCCATAACGTGTACAGGCATAGTACAGGCATAGTGTTCCCATAACCTGTGTACAGGCATAGTATAGGCATAGTGTTCCCATAACGTGTGTACAGGCATAGTACAGGCATAGTGTTCCCATAACGTGTGTACAGGCATAGTATAGGCATAGTGTTCCCATAACGTGTGTACAGGCATAGTATAGGCATAGTGTTCCCATAACGTGTGTACAGGCATAGTATAGGCATAGTGTTCCCATAACGTGTGTACAGGCATAGTATAGGCATAGTGTTCCCATAACCTGTGTACAGGCATAGTATAGGCATAGTGTTCCCATAACGTGTGTACGGGCATAGTATAGGCATAGTGTTCCCATAACGTGTGTACAGGCATAGTATAGGCATAGTGTGCCCATAACGTGTGTACAGGCATAGTATAGGCATAGTGTGCCCATAACGTGTGTACAGGCATAGTATAGGCATAGTGTGTCCATAACCTGTGTACAGGCATAGTGTGTCCATAACCTGTGTACAGGCATAGTACAGGCATAGTGTTCCCATATAACGTGTGTACAGACATAGTATAGGCATAATGTTCCCATATAACGTGTGTACAGGCATAGTATAGGCATAGTGTTCCCATATAACGTGTGTACAGGCATAGTACAGGCATAGTGTTCCCATAACGTGTGTACAGGCATAGTATAGGCATAGTGTTCCCATAACGTGTGTACAGGCATAGTACAGGCATAGTGTTCCCATATAACGTGTGTACAGACATAGTATAGGCATAATGTTCCCATATAACGTGTGTACAGGCATAGTATAGGCATAGTGTTCCCATATAACGTGTACAGGCATAGTATAGGCATAATGTTCCCATAACCTGTGTACAGGCATAGTATAGGCATAGTGTTCCCATAACATGTGTACAGGCATAGTACAGGCATAGTGTTCCCATAACGTGTGTACAGGCATAGTATAGGCATAGTGTTCCCATAACGTGTGTACAGGCATAGTACAGGCATAGTGTTCCCATATAACGTGTGTACAGGCATAGTATAGGCATAATGTTCCCATATAACGTGTGTACAGGCATAGTATAGGCATAGTGTTCCCATATAACGTGTGTACAGGCATAGTACAGGCATAGTGTTCCCATAACGTGTGTACAGGCATAGTATAGGCATAGTGTTCCCATAACCTGTGTACAGGCATAGTATAGGCATAGTGTTCCCATAACGTGTGTACAGGCATAGTATAGGCATAGTGTTCCCATATAACGTGTGTACAGGCATAGTATAGGCATAGTGTTCCCATAACGTGTGTACAGGCATAGTACAGGCATAGTGTTCCCATAACGTGTATACAGGCATAGTATAGGCATAGTGTTCCCATAACCTGTGTACAGGCATAGTATAGGCATAGTGTTCCCATAACCTGTGTACAGGCATAGTACAGGCATAGTGTTCCCATAACCTGTGTACAGGCATAGTATAGGCATAGTGTTCCCATAACGTGTGTACAGGCATAGTATAGGCATAGTGTGCCCATAACCTGTGTACAGGCATAGTACAGGCATAGTGTTCCCATAACGTGTGTACAGGCATAGTACAGGCATAGTGTTCCCATAACCTGTGTACAGGCATAGTATAGGCATAGTGTTCCCATATAACGTGTGTACGGGCATAGTATAGGCATAGTGTGCCCATAACATGTGTACAGGCATAGTATAGGCATAGTGTGCCCATAACGTGTACAGGCATAGTATAGGCATAGTGTGCCCATAACGTGTGTACAGGCATAGTATAGGCATAGTGTTCCCATAACATGTGTACAGGCATAGTATAGGCATAGTGTTCCCATAACCTGTGTACAGGCATAGTATAGGCATAGTGTTCCCATAACGTGTGTACAGGCATAGTATAGGCATAGTGTTCCCATATAACGTGTACAGGCATAGTATAGGCATAATGTTCCCATAACCTGTGTACAGGCATAGTATAGGCATAGTGTTCCCATAACCTGTGTACAGGCATAGTATAGGCATAGTGTGCCCATAACGTGTGTACAGGCATAGTACAGGCATAGTGTTCCCATAACGTGTGTACAGGCATAGTATAGGCATGGTGTTCCCATAACCTGTGTACAGGCATAGTATAGGCATAGTGTTCCCATAACATGTGTACAGGCATAGTATAGGCATAGTGTTCCCATAACCTGTGTACAGGCATAGTATAGGCATAGTGTGCCCATAACGTGTGTACAGGCATAGTACAGGCATAGTGTTCCTATAACGTGTGTACAGGCATAGTATAGGCATAGTGTTCCCATAACGTGTGTACAGGCATAGTATAGGCATAGTGTTCCCATAACCTATGTACAGGCATAGTACAGGCATAGTGTTCCCATAACCTGTGTACAGGCATAGTACAGGCATAGTGTTCCCATAACCTGTGTACAGGCATAGTACAGGCATAGTGTTCCCATAACGTGTGTACAGGCATAGTACAGGCATAGTGTTCCCATAACGTGTGTACAGGCATAGTATAGGCATAGTGTTCCCATAACGTGTGTACAGGCATAGTATAGGCATAGTGTTCCCATAACGTGTGTGCAGGCATAGTACAGGCATAGTGTTCCCATAACCTGTGTACAGGCATAGTACAGGCATAGTGTTCCCATAACATGTGTACAGGCATAGTATAGGCATAGTGTTCCCATAACCTGTGTACAGGCATAGTACAGGCATAGTGTTCCCATAACGTGTGTACAGGCATAGTACAGGCATAGTGTTCCCATAACATGTGTACAGGCATAGTATAGGCATAGTGTTCCCATAACGTGTACAGGCATAGTATAGGCATAGTATTCCCATAACGTGTACAGGCCTAGTATAGGCATAGTGTTCCCATAACGTGTGTACAGGCATAGTATAGGCATAGTGTTCCCATAACGTGTGTACAGGCATAGTACAGGCATAGTGTACCCATAACCTGTGTACAGGCATAGTATAGGCATAGTGTGCCCATAACGTGTGTACAGGCATAGTATAGGCATAGTGTTCCCATAACGTGTGTACAGGCATAGTATAGGCATAGTGTTCCCATAACGTGTACAGGCATAGTACAGGCTTAGTGTTCCCATAACCTGTGTACAGGCATAGTACAGGCATAGTGTTCCCATAACGTGTGTACAGGCATAGTACAGGCATAGTGTTTCCATAACGTGTGTACAGGCATAGTACAGGCATAGTGTTCCCATAACGTGTGTACAGGCATAGTATAGGCATAGTGTTCCCATAACGTGTGTACGGGCATAGTATAGGCATAGTGTTCCCATAACATGTGTACAGGCATAGTATAGGCATAGTGTTCCCATAACCTGTGTACAGGCATAGTATAGGCATAGTGTTCCCATAACATGTGTACAGGCATAGTATAGGCATAGTGTTCCCATAATGTGTGTACAGGCATAGTATAGGCATAGTGTGCACATAACGTGTGTACAGGCATAGTATAGGCATAGTGTTCCCATAACGTGTGTACAGGCATAGTATAGGCATAGTGTTCCCATAATGTGTGTACAGGCATAGTATAGGCATAGTGTGCACATAACGTGTGTACAGGCATAGTATAGGCATAGTGTGCACATAACGTGTGTACAGGCATAGTATAGGCATAGTGTTCCCATAACCTGTGTACAGGCATAGTATAGGCATAGTGTTCCCATAACGTGTGTACAGGCATAGTATAGGCATAGTGTTCCCATAACATGTGTACAGGCATAGTATAGGCATAGTGTTCCCATATAACGTGTGTACAGGCATAGTATAGGCATAGTGTTCCCATAACATGTGTACAGGCATAGTATAGGCATAGTGTTCCCATATAACGTGTGTACAGGCATAGTATAGGCATAGTGTTCCCATAACGTGTGTACAGGCATAGTATAGGCATAGTGTTCCCATATAACGTGTGTACAGGCATAGTATAGGCATAGTGTTCCCATATAACGTGTGTACAGGCATAGTATAGGCATAGTGTTCCCATATAACGTGTGTACAGGCATAGTATAGGCATAGTGTGCCCATAACGTGTGTACAGGCATAGTATAGGCATAGTGTTCCCATAACGTGTGTACAGGCATAGTATAGGCATAGTGTTCCCATAACATGTGTACAGGCATAGTATAGGCATAGTGTTCCCATATAACGTGTGTACAGGCATAGTATAGGCATAGTGTTCCCATAACATGTGTACAGGCATAGTATAGGCATAGTGTTCCCATATAACGTGTGTACAGGCATAGTATAGGCATAGTGTTCCCATAACATGTGTACAGGCATAGTATAGGCATAGTGTTCCCATATAACGTGTGTACAGGCATAGTATAGGCATAGTGTTCCCATAACATGTGTACAGGCATAGTATAGGCATAGTGTTCCCATATAACGTGTGTACAGGCATAGTATAGGCATAGTGTGCACATAACGTGTGTACAGGCATAGTATAGGCATAGTGTTCCCATAATGTGTGTACAGGCATAGTATAGGCATAGTGTTCCCATAACCTGTGTACAGACATAGTATAGGCATAGTGTGCCCATAACCTGTGTACAGGCATAGTACAGGCATAGTGTTCCCATAACGTGTACAGGCATAGTATAGGCATAGTGTTCCCATAATGTGTGTACAGGCATAGTATAGGCATAGTGTGCACATAACCTGTGTACAGACATAGTATAGGCATAGTGTTCCCATAACGTGTGTACAGGCATAGTATAGGCATAGTGTTCCCATAATGTGTGTACAGGCATAGTATAGGCATAGTGTGCACATAACCTGTGTACAGACATAGTATAGGCATAGTGTTCCCATAATGTGTGTACAGGCATAGTATAGGCATAGTGTTCCCATAACCTGTGTACAGACATAGTATAGGCATAGTGTTCCCATAACCTGTGTACAGACATAGTATAGGCATAGTGTTCCCATAATGTGTGTACAGGCATAGTATAGGCATAGTGTTCCCATAACGTGTGTACAGGCATAGTATAGGCATAGTGTTCCCATAATGTGTGTACAGGCATAGTATAGGCATAGTGTTCCCATAACCTGTGTACAGACATAGTATAGGCATAGTGTTCCCATAATGTGTGTACAGGCATAGTATAGGCATAGTGTTCCCATAACGTGTGTACAGGCATAGTATAGGCATAGTGTTCCCATATAACGTGTACAGGCATAGTATAGGCATAGTGTTCCCATAATGTGTGTACAGGCATAGTATAGGCATAGTGTTCCCATAACGTGTGTACAGGCATAGTATAGGCATAGTGTTCCCATATAACGTGTACAGGCATAGTATAGGCATAATGTTCCCATAACCTGTGTACAGGCATAGTATAGGCATAGTGTGCCCATAACGTGTGTACAGGCATAGTATAGGCATAGTGTTCCCATATAACGTGTACAGGCATAGTATAGGCATAGTGTTCCCATAACGTGTGTACAGGCATAGTATAGGCATAGTGTTCCCATAACCTGTGGACAGGCATAGTACAGGCAGAGTGTTCCCATAACGTGTGTACAGACATAGTATAGGCATAGTATTCCCATAACGTGTGTACAGACATAGTATAGGCATAGTGTTCCCATAACCTGTGTACAGGCATAGTATAGGCATAGTGTTCCCATAACCTGTGGACAGGCATAGTATAGGCAGAGTGTTCCCATAACGTGTGTACAGGCATAGTATAGGCATAGTGTTCCCATAACGTGTGTACAGGCATAGTATAGGCATAGTGTGCACATAACGTGTGTACAGACATAGTATAGGCATAGTGTTCCCATAATGTGTGTACAGGCATAGTATAGGCATAGTGTTCCCATAACCTGTGTACAGACATAGTATAGGCATAGTGTGCACATAACGTGTGTACAGGCATAGTATAGGCATAGTGTGCACATAACGTGTGTACAGGCATAGTATAGGCATAGTGTTCCCATAACCTGTGTACAGGCATAGTATAGGCATAGTGTGTCCATAACGTGTGTACAGGCATAGTACAGGCATAGTGTTCCTATAACGTGTGTACAGGCATAGTATAGGCATAGTGTTCCCATAACCTGTGTACAGGCATAGTATAGGCATAGTGTTCCCATAACCTGTGTACAGGCATAGTACAGGCATAGTGTTCCCATAACCTGTGTACAGGCATAGTACAGGCATAGTGTTCCCATAACGTGTGTACAGGCATAGTATAGGCATAGTGTTCCCATAATGTGTGTACAGGCATAGTATAGGCATAGTGTGTCCATAACGTGTGTACAGGCATAGTGTTCCCATAACGTGTGTACAGGCATAGTATAGGCATAGTGTTCCCATAACATGTGTACAGGCATAGTATAGGCATAGTGTTCCCATAACCTGTGTACAGGCATAGTATAGGCATAGTGTGCCCATAACGTGTGTACAGGCATAGTATAGGCATAGTGTTCCCATAACGTGTGTACAGGCATAGTATAGGCATAGTGTTCCCATAACATGTGTACAGGCATAGTACAGGCATAGTGTGTCCATAACGTGTGTACAGGCATAGTATAGGCATAGTGTTCCCATAACGTGTACAGGCATAGTATAGGCATAGTGTTCCCATAACGTCTGTACAGGCATAGTATAGGCATAGTGTGCACATAACGTGTGTACAGGCATAGTACAGGCATAGTGTTCCCATAACCTGTGTACAGGCATAGTATAGGCATAGTGTGCCCATAACGTGTGTACAGGCATAGTATAGGCATAGTGTGCCCATAACGTGTGTACAGGCATAGTACAGGCATAGTGTGCCCATAACGTGTGTACAGGCATAGTATAGGCATAGTGTTCCCATAACGTGTACAGGCATAGTATAGGCATAGTGTTCCCATAACCTGTGTACAGGCATAGTATAGGTATAGTGTGCCCATAACCTGTGACAGGCATAGTATAGGCATAGTGTTCCCATAACGTGTGTACAGGCATAGTATAGGCATAGTGTTCCCATAACGTGTGTACAGGCATAGTATAGGCATAGTGTTCCCATAACGTGTGTACAGGCATAGTATAGGCATAGTGTTCCCATAACGTGTGTACAGGCATAGTAAAGGCATAGTGTTCCCATAACGTGTGTACAGGCATAGTACAGGCCCTTGTTCCCATAACGTGTGTACAGGCATAGTATAGGCATAGTGTTCCCATAACGTGTGTACAGGCATAGTACAGGCATAGTATAGGCATAGTGTTCCCATAACGTGTATACAGGCATAGTATAGGCATAGTGTTCCCATAACGTGTGTACAGGCATAGTATAGGCATAGTGTTCCCATAACCTGTGTACAGGCATAGTATAGGCTAGGCCTGAACGATTTTAGGAAAAAATTGAATTGAGCGATTTCTGTCTGAAATTGCGATTTCGATTCGATTCATGATTTCCTTCAAATCAAGCTTTGTTCCCGTCCTTTGCCTGTTTGCTCCCCCTCTGTCCCCCTGTCTCTTTTTGTGCCCCCTTTGTGTCTCTGTACCGCTCCGGTTCTCTCTGTCTCTCTCTGTGTCTGCTGTTTCTCTCTGTGCCCACTCTGTCTCTGTGCCCACTCTGTCTCTCTGTGCCCACTCTGTGTCTCTCTGTGCCTCCTATGTCCCCCAAGCTGCATCAGTTCTGGACATAGCTTCCTGCACGAGTCCAGCGATGCCCGTCTATCCACTTCGCCTCCTGCAGGCTCTAATGCACGGAATACTTCCTGTATGTCATGTGACATACAGGAACCTGGAGTTTTGCCAAGCACAAGAACCGACAGACGGCGATAGAGGACGGACAGCGTTGGACCCATGCGGAAAGTAGGTCCAACGCTGCTGATGCTGTGGGCCGCACGCGCCTGGACTTTGGGGAAGTTTGAAGCCGCTTCTTCAAACTTCCCCATGTGGAAATGACGTGATCACGATAATTGCCGCTTTGACGATTCTGAAATTGTGATCTTGGTGATCACGATTTCGGTTTAAATTCGATTTATCTTTCAGGCCTAGTATAGGCATAGTGTTCCCATAACCTGTGTACAGGCATAGTATAGGTATAGTGTGCCCATAACCTGTGACAGGCATAGTATAGGCATAGTGTTCCCATAACGTGTGTACAGGCATAGTATAGGTATAGTGTGCCCATAACCTGTGACAGGCATAGTATAGGCATAGTGTTCCCATAACGTGTGTACAGGCATAGTATAGGCATAGTGTTCCCATAACGTGTGTACAGGCATAGTACAGGCATAGTGTTCCCATAACGTGTGTACAGGCGTAGTATAGGCATAGTGTTCCCATAACGTGTGTACAGACATAGTATAGGCATAGTGTTCCCATAACCTGTGTACAGGCATAGTATAGGCATAGTGTTCCCATAACCTGTGTACAGGCATAGTATAGGCATAGTGTTCCCATAACGTGTGTACAGGCATAGTATAGGCATAGTGTTCCCATATAACGTGTGTACAGGCATAGTATAGGCATAGTGTTCCCATAACGTGTGTACAGGCATAGTACAGGCATAGTGTACCCATAACCTGTGTACAGGCATAGTATAGGCATAGTGTTCCCATAACCTGTGTACAGGCATAGTATAGGCATAGTGTTCCCATATAACGTGTGTACAGGCATAGTATAGGCATAGTGTTCCCATATAACGTGTGTACAGGCATAGTATAGGCATAGTGTTCCCATATAACGTGTGTACAGGCATAGTATAGGCATAGTTTTCCCATAACCTGTGTACAGGCATAGTACAGGCATAGTGTGTCCATAACGTGTGTACAGGCATAGTACAGGCATAGTGTTCCCATAACCTGTGTACAGGCATAGTATAGGCATAGTGTTCCCATAACCTGTGTACAGGCATAGTACAGGCATAGTGTTCCCGTAACCTGTGTACAGGCATAGTATAGGCATAGTGTTCCCATATAACGTGTACAGGCATAGTATAGGCATAGTTTTCCCATAACCTGTGTACAGGCATAGTACAGGCATAGTGTGCCCATAACCTGTGTACAGGCATAGTACAGGCATAGTGTTCCCATAACCTGTGTACAGGCATAGTGTTCCCGTAACCTGTGTACAGGCATAGTATAGGCATAGTGTTCCCATATAACGTGTGTACAGGCATAGTATAGGCATAGTGTTCCCGTAACCTGTGTACAGGCATAGTATAGGCATAGTGTTCCCATATAACGTGTGTACAGGCATAGTACAGGCATAGTGTACCCATATAACGTGTGTACAGGCATAGTATAGGCATAGTATAGGCATAGTGTACCCATATAACGTGTGTACAGGCATAGTACAGGCATAGTGTACCCATATAACGTGTGTACAGGCATAGTACAGGCATAGTACAGGCATAGTGTACCCATATAACGTGTGTACAGGCATAGTACAGGCATAGTATAGGCATAGTGTACCCATATAACGTGTGTACAGGCATAGTACAGGCATAGTGTACCCATATAACGTGTGTACAGGCATGGTACAGGCATAGTATAGGCATAGTGTACCCATATAACTTGTGTACAGGCATAGTACAGGCATAGTGTACCCATAACCTGTGTACAGGCATAGTACAGGCATAGTGTTCCCATAACGTGTGTACAGGCATAGTATAGGCATAGTGTTCCCATAACGTGTGTACAGGCATAGTACAGGCATAGTGTACCCATAACCTGTGTACAGGCATAGTATAGGCATAGTGTTCCCATAACGTGTGTACAGGCGTAGTATAGGCATAGTGTTCCCATATAACGTGTGTACAGGCATAGTATAGGCATAGTTTTCCCATAACCTGTGTACAGGCATAGTATAGGCATAGTGTGCCCATAACCTGTGTACAGGCATAGTACAGGCATAGTGTGCCCATAACCTGTGTACAGGCATAGTACAGGCATAGTGTGTCCATAACGTGTGTACAGGCATAGTACAGGCATAGTGTTCCCATAACCTGTGTACAGGCATAGTATAGGCATAGTGTGCCCATAACCTGTGTACAGGCATAGTACAGGCATAGTGTGCCCATAACCTGTGTACAGGCATAGTACAGGCATAGTGTGTCCATAACGTGTGTACAGGCATAGTACAGGCATAGTGTTCCCATAACCTGTGTACAGGCATAGTATAGGCATAGTGTTCCCATAACCTGTGTACAGGCATAGTACAGGCATAGTGTTCCCGTAACCTGTGTACAGGCATAGTATAGGCATAGTGTTCCCATATAACGTGTACAGGCATAGTATAGGCATAGTTTTCCCATAACTTGTGTACAGGCATAGTACAGGCATAGTGTGCCCATAACCTGTGTACAGGCATAGTGCAGGCATAGTGTTCCCATAACCTGTGTACAGGCATAGTGTTCCCGTAACCTGTGTACAGGCATAGTATAGGCATAGTGTTCCCATATAACGTGTGTACAGGCATAGTATAGGCATAGTGTTCCCGTAACCTGTGTACAGGCATAGTATAGGCATAGTGTTCCCGTAACCTGTGTACAGGCATAGTATAGGCATAGTGTTCCCATATAACATGTACAGGCATAGTATAGGCATAGTGTGCCCATAACGTGTATACAGGCATAGTATAGGCATAGTGTTCCCATATAACGTGTACAGGCATAGTATAGGTATAGTGTTCCCATAACGTGTCTACAGGCATAGTATAGGCATAGTGTTCCCATAACGTGTGTACAGGCATAGTATAGGCATAGTGTTCCCATATAACGTGTACAGGCATAGTATAGGCATAGTGTTCCCATAACCTGTGTACAGGCATAGTACAGGCATAGTGTGCCCATAACATGTGTACAGGCATAGTATAGGCATAGTGTTCCCATATAACGTGTACAGACATAGTATAGGCATAGTGTTCCCATAACGTGTGTACAGGCATAGTATAGGCATAGTGTTCCCATAACGTGTGTACAGGCATAGTATAGGCATAGTGTTCCCATAACCTGTGTACAGGCATAGTATAGGCATAGTGTGCCCATAACGTGTGTACAGGCATAGTATAGGCATAGTGTTCCCATAACCTGTGTACAGGCATAGTATAGGCATAGTGTTCCCGTAACGTTTATCGTCACGTCACACACCTGAGAGGCAGCGGGTAAATCCCGCCCATTTAGCAGCTGCAGAGACAGGAGGAGAATATTTACCAGTTTTCCTTTTATTTCATATATTTTCCATAAACCAACTGCACAGAAAATGTGAGGAATGTGAACTGTGCAGATCTCCCCGACATCTCCCACCTGCTATATATGTGCAACAGTGCGATTATTTCTGCTGGAGAAAGTCCTACTGAGCTTCATCCTGACACCCCGAGAACTGGCCTGAGTTACTGAGCTTCATCCTGACACCCCAAGAACTGGCCTGAGTTACTGAGCTTCATCCTGACACCCCAAGAACTGGCCTGAGTCACTGAGCTTCATCCTTACACCCCAAGAACTGGCCTGAGTTACTGAGCTTCATCCTGACACCCCAAGAACTGGCCTGAGTTACTGAGCTTCATCCTGACACCCCAAGAACTGGCCTGAGTCACTGAGCTTCATCCTGACACCCCAAGAACTGGCCTGAGTTACTGAGCTTCATCCTGACACCCCAAGAACTGGCCTGAGTAACTGAGCTTCATCCTGACACCCCAAGAACTGGCCTGAGTTACTGAGCTTCATCCTGACACCCCAAGAACTGGCTTGAGTTACTGAGCTTCATCCTGACACCCCAAGAACTGGCTTGAGTTACTGAGCTTCATCCTGACACCCCAAGAACTGGCTTGAGTTACTGAGCTTCATCCAGACACCCCAAGAACTGGCCTGAGTTACTGAGCTTCATCCTGACACCCCAAGAACTGGCTTGAGTTATTGAGCTTCGTCCTGACACCCCAAGAACTGGCCTGAGTTACTGAGCTTCATCCTGACACCCCAAGAACTGGCCTGAGTTACTGAGCTTCATCCTGACACCCCAAGAACTGGCCTGAGATACTGAGCTTCATCCTCACACCCCAAGAACTGGCCTGAGCTACTGAGCTTCATCCTGACACCCCAAGAACTGGTCTGAGTTACTGAGCTTCATCCTGACACCCCAAGAACTGGCCTGAGATAATGAGCTCCTTATGGACACCCCAAGAACTGTCCTGAGTTACTGAGCTTCGTCCTGATACCCCAAGAACTGGCCTGAGCTACTGAGCTTCATCCTGACACCCCAAGAACTGGCCTGAGATACTGAGCTTCATCCTGACACCCCAAGAACTGGCCTGAGATACTGAGCTCCTTCTGGATTCCCAAGAACTGGCCTGAGTTTCTGAGCTCCTTCTGGGCCCCCCAAGAACTACCCTGAGTTACTGAGCTTCATCCTGACACCCCAAGAACTGGCCTGAGTTACTGAGCTCCTTCTGGACCCCCCAAGAACTACCCTGAGTTACTGAGCTTCATCCTGACACCCCAAGAACGAGCCTGAGTTACTGAGTTCCTTCTGGACACCCCAAGAACTGGCCTGAGTTACTGAGCTTTATCCTGACACCCCAAGAACTGGCCTGAGATACTGAGCTCCTATTGGATTCCCAAGAACTGGCCTGAGTTTCTGAGCTCCTTCTGGACCCCCCAAGAACTACCCTGAGTTACTGAGCTTCATCCTGACACCCCAAGAACTGGCCTGAGTTACTGAGCTCCTTCTGGACACCCCAAGAACGAGCCTGAGTTACTGAGTTCCTTCTGGACACCCCAAGAACTGGCCTGAGTTACTGAGCTTAATCCTGACACCCCAAGAACTGGTCTGAGTTACTGAGCTTCATCCTGACACCCCAAGAACTGGCCTGAGATACTGAGCTTCATCCTGACACCCCAAGAACTGGCCTGAGTTACTGAGCTTCATCCTGACACCCTAAGAACTGGCCTGAGATACTGAGCTTCATCCTGACACCCCAAGAACTGGCCTGAGTTACTGAGCTTCATCCTGACACCCCAAGAACTGGCCTGCAATACTGAGCTTCATCCTGACATCCCAAGAACTGGTCTGCGTTACTGAGCTTCATCCTGACACCCCAAGAACTGGCCTGAGTTACTGAGCTTCATCCTCACACCCGAAGAACTGGCCTGAGTTACTGAGCTTCATCCTGACACCCCAAGAACTGGCCTGAGATACTGAGCTTCATCCTGACACCCCAAGAACTGGCCTGAGTCACTGAGCTTCATCCTGACACCCCAAGAACTGGCCTGAGATACTGAGCTTCATCCTGACACCCTAAGAACTGGCCTGAGTCACTGAGCTTCATCCTGACACCCCAAGAACTGGCCTGAGTCACTGAGCTTCATCCTGACACCCCAAGAACTGGCCTGAGATACTGAGCTTTATCCTGACACCCCAAGAACTGGCCTGAGTTACTGAGTTCCTTCTGGACACCCCAAGAACTGGCCTGAGTTACTGAGCTTAATCCTGACACCCCAAGAACTGGTCTGAGTTACTGAGCTTCATCCTGACACCCCAAGAACTGGCCTGAGATACTGAGCTTCAAGAACTGGCCTGAGTTACTGAGCTTCATCCTGACACCCCAAGAACTGGCCTGCAATACTGAGCTTCATCCTGACATCCCAAGAACTGGTCTGCGTTACTGAGCTTCATCCTGACACCCCAAGAACTGGCCTGAGTTACTGAGCTTCATCCTCACACCCGAAGAACTGGCCTGAGTTACTGAGCTTCATCCTGACACCCCAAGAACTGGCCTGAGATACTGAGCTTTATCCTGACACCCCAAGAACTGGCCTGAGTTACTGAGCTTCATCCTGACACCCCAAGAACTGGCCTGAGTTACTGAGCTTTATCCTGACACCCCAAGAACTGGCCTGAGTTACTGAGCTCCTTCTGGACCCCCGAAGAACTGGCCTGAGTTACTGAGCTTCATCCTGACACCCCAAGAACTGGCCTGAGTTACTGAGCTCCTTCTGGACCCCCAAAGAACTTGCCTGAGTTACTGAGCTTCATCCTGACTCCCCAAGAACTGGCCTGAGTTACTGAGCTTTATCCTGACACCCCAAGAACTGGCCTGAGTTACTGAGCTCCTTCTGGACCCCCGAAGAACTTGCCTGAGTTACTGAGCTTCATCCTGACTCCCCAAGAACTGGCCTGAGTTACTGAGCTTCATCCTGACACCCCAAGAACTGGCCTGAGTTACTGAGCTTCATCCTGACACCCCAAGAACTGGCCTGAGTTACTGAGCTCCTTCTGGACCCCCGAAGAACTGGCCTGAGTTACTGAGCTTCATCCTGACACCCCAAGAACTGGCCTGAGTTACTGAGCTTCTGCCTGACATCCCAAGAACTGGCCTGAGATACCTAGCTCCTTCTTGACACCCCAAGAACTGGCCTGAGTTACTGAGCTTCATCCTGACACCCCAAGAACTGGCCTGAGTTACTGAGCTTCTGCCTGACACCCCAAGAACTGGCCTGAGTTACTGAGCTCCTTCTGGACCCCCCAAGAACTGGCCTGAGTTACTGAGCTTCATCCTGACACCCCAAGAACTGGCCTGAGTTACTGAGCTTTGTCCTGACACCCCAAAAACTGGCCTGAGATACTTAGCTTCTTCTGGACACCCCAAGAACTGTCCTGAGTTACTGAGCTTCATCCTGACACCCCAAGAACTGGCCTGAGTTACTGAGCTCCTTCTGGACCTCGAAGAACTGGCCTGAGTTACTGAGCTCCTTCTGGACCCCCGAAGAACTGGCCTGAGTTACTGAGCTCCTTCTGGACCCCCGAAGAACTGGCCTGAGTTACTGAGCTCCTTCTGGACCCCCAAGAACTGCCCTGAGTTACTGAGCTCCTTCTGGACCCCCGAAGAACTGGCCTGAGTTACTGAGCTCCTTCTGGACCCTCCAAGAACTGGTCTGAGTTACTGAGCTCCTTCTGGACACCCCAAGAACTGGCCTGAGATACTGAGCTTTGTCCTGACACCCCAAGAACTGGCCTGAGTTACTGAGCTCCTTCTGGACACCCCAAGAACTGGCCTGAGATACTGAGCTTTGTCCTGACACCCCAAGAACAGGTCTGAGTTACTGAGCTCCTTCTGGACACCCCAAGAACTGGCCTGAGTTACTGAGCTTTGTCCTGACACCCCAAGACCAGGTCTGAGTTACTGAGCTCCTTCTGGACACCCCAAGAACTGGCCTGAGTTACTGAGCTCCTTCTGGACACCCCAAGAACTGGCCTGAGTTACTGAACTTTGTCCTGACACCCCAAGAACAGGTCTGAGTTACTGAGCTCCTTCTGGACACCCCAAGAACTGGCCCGACTGGCCAAATAGAATCATAATCAAATACCATCATTACCAAATATCAGTATTACCGTACACTACCTGTCACTGCTATATACAGTACACTGCCTGTCACTGCTATATACAGTACACTGCCTGTCACTGCTATATACAGTACACTACCTGTCACTGCTATATACAGTACACTACCTGTCACTGCTATATACAGTACACTACCTGTCACTGCTATATACAGTACACTACCTGTCACTGCTATATACAGTACACTACCTGTCACTGCTATATACAGTACACTACCTGTCACTGCTATATACAGTACACTGCCTGTCACAGTTGTTTATTGCACATGTACCTGTTACATATTGTAGAGTGGGAAGCATGCTGAGATTTGTGTAGTTGCTGCTCTGTGAGGTTCTCTTTGCATTATTGATGAGTGGTGACAGATGTGGGGCAGGAAGTGGTTAATCCCTCATATGGTGGGACTGAGGGGGTCCCTGCGGGAGGAGTCCTCTGCTTCTCCAGTTACTCTAATGCATCCCCTGGCTGGGGGGAGATAATGGATGGAGCACGCTTCCTCCTGGGCCTCTAATCAGAGGACATGATTAAAGCACGCGCACGCTAATAACACGCCTGCCTCTGACAGAACACGCTGCACTACTACATCCATCTACTGCACACCTCACCCCCAGAACACGCTAATAACACGCCTGCCTCTGACATACACCCACCGCTAAGAGCACGCTGCACTACTACATCCATCTACTGCACACCTCACCCCCCCGAACACGCTAATAACACGCCTGCCTCTGACATACACCCACCGCTAAGAGCACACTGCACTACTACATCCATCTACTGCACACCTCACCCCCAGAACACGCTAATAACACGCCTGCCTCTGACATACACCCACCGCTAAGAGCACGCTGCACTACTACATCCATCTACTGCACACCTCACCCCCAGAACACGCTAATAACACGCCTGCCTCTGACAGACACCCACCGCTAACAGCACGCTGTGCTATTTATAAACCTCTCCTACAGCACTTACCAAAGGCCAGAAACCAGGCAAAGAGGACCTGTCCCAGCATACTGACCATCTAAGAGTAGAGGAAACACAGGAGGGAAGAGAACCTGTCCCATCTGGATAACAATCTAAGAGGTGGGGTAACACAGGATACAGGAGGAGGGAGAGGACCTGTCCCATCAGGCTTACAATCTAAGGGCTCTTTCACATCAGAGCTTGCGTTGGAGAACGCTCGAAGCATACGTTTTGTTGTATATGTTTTAATGCGTTTTGATATGCGTTGCACTGCAGTGAGTGTGCGTTTTTAATCCGTTTTCAATGCGTTACAGCACATAGAAAAACGCAGGTAATTTTTTTTTCTTTTAGTTTTCAACTTTCTACATTGTTCCTCTGTTGCATTCTGGGACTGATTGCCTGCGTTAACGGATTAAAAACGCGCATAGTGTGCGTTTTACATTGACTAACATTGTAACGCATAAAGCTAGTGTCGGCCGAAAAACTGCGACTGGGTGCAGTGTAACGCAACGCACAAAAAGGCTGCGTTATATGTGAAAGCTAAAATGAAAGTCTATGGACTTTCATTTCACCTTTGGTAACGAAAACTTTACCCTTTGCGTTGAAACGCAGAAAATCTGCCCTAATGTGAAAGAGCCCTAAGAGGTGAGGGAACACATAGAGATGAGCGTAATGACGTAATTACGATTTCGCGAAATTTCACGTAATTAGTGTAATTACGATTATGGCCGTAAGTACATAATCGTAATGAAGAAGGATTTCGCTGAATTTCGCGTAAGCGTAATTTTTGCATTGCAGTGGGTATTACGAAATTAATGCGTATGGCCATGCTCCCAAGCGGAAAAGTTGACGCATGGATCAATGTTAGGTAGCCGCCGACTTTAAGGGTTAATAGCAAAGCCCCCTTAATTGCTAAGAGCCTCAAATTTGGAGAATATATTAAGGAGATCAGGAGGAATAAGAGGAAACATTTTTTTTTCAAAAAGACCTTATAGTTTTTGAGAAAATCGATGTTAAAGTTTCAAAGTAAAAATATATACATTTAAAAACCCGCCGACTTTAACGGTTAATAGCAAAGCCTGCTTAAAGTTTAGGAACACCAAATTCCCAGGGTATATTAAGGGGATCAGTGGGAATAAGAGGAAATTTTTTTTTTCAAAAAGACCTTATAGTTTTTGAGAAAATCGATTTTTAAGTTTCAAGGGCAAAAATGTCTTTTAAATGCAGAAAATGTCAGTTTTTTTTTGCACAGATAACAATAGTGTATTATTTTCATAGATTCCCCCAAGTGGGAAGAGTTTTACTTACTTCGTTCTGAGTGTGGGAAATATAAAAAAAAAACGACGTGGGGTCCCCCTCCCAGACCTCTTTAACCCCTTGTCCCCCATGCAGGCTGGGATAGCCAGAATGCGGAGCACCGGCCGCGTGGGGCTCCGCACCCTGACTATACCAGCCCGCATGGTCCATGGATTAGGGGGTGTTGGAAGGGGAGGGGCAGCCAAGCTTTCCCCTTCCCCTCCGAGCCCTTGTCCAATCCAAGGACAAGGGGCTCTTCTCCACCTCCGATGGGCGGTGGAGGTGGAGGCCGCGATTTCCTGGGGGGGGGGGGGGGGGGGTTCATGGTGGAATCTGGGAGTCCCCTTTAAAAAGGGGTCCCCCAGATGCCCACCCCCCTCCCAGGAGAAATGAGTATAGAGGTACTTGTACCCCTTACCCATTTCCTTTAAGAGTTAAAAGTAAATAAACACACAAACACTTAGAAAAAGTATTTTAATTGAACAAAAAACATAACCACGAAAAAAGTCCTTTAATATTCTTAATTAACCATTAATACTTACCTGTCCCTTTAAATAAATGATCCCTCGCAATATCCTCGGAAATGTTCTATCAGTTACAATGTAACAAAGTTATTACAATGTAACAACTTTGTTACATTGTAACTACGCCGCACCCGACGCCACTCGCCGCTCAGCCGCCGCATACGCGTCCGTGCTGCACGGACCCGACAGAGCTCTGAGCTATATAGCTCAGAGCTCTCTAAGCATCTTTGTATTTGGGCTCCAAGGAGCCCCATTGGTCCTTAGCAGACCAATGGGGTTCCTTCTGATTTGAAGGAACCCCATTGGTCTGCTAAGGACCAATGTGGCTCCTTGGAGCCCAAATACAAAGATGCTTAGAGAGCTCTGAGGCTGAGCTATATAGCTCAGAGCTCTGTCGGGTCCGTGCAGGACGCTAAGTTCCGCCGGCTCCGCTGCCCTCCCCGCCTCTCCCACATGTGGGTGACAAGTGGGTGACAGATGTGGGCGGGGTGGACAGCGGGGGCCAGCGGGGACTTAGCATCCTGCACGGACGCGTATGCGGCGGCTGAGCGGCGAGTGGCGTCGGGTGCGGAGTAGTTACAATGTAACAAAGTTGTTACATTGTAATAACTTTGTTACATTGTAACTGATAGAACATTTCCGAGGATATTTCGAGGGATCATTTATTTAAAGGGACAAGTAAATATTAATGGTTAATTAAGAATATTAAAGAACTTTTTTCGTGGTTATGTTTTTTGTTCAATTAAAATACTTTTTCTAAGTGTTTGTATGTTTATTTACTTTTAACTCTTAAAGGAAATGGGTAAGGGGTACAAGTACCTCTATACTCATTTCTCCTGGGAGGGGGGGTGGGCATCTGGGGGACCCCTTTTTAAAGGGGACTCCCAGATTCCACCATGAACCCCCCCAGGAAATCGCGGCCTCCACCTCCACCGCCCATCGGAGGTGGAGAAGAGCCCCTTGTCCTTGGATTGGACAAGGGCTCGGAGGGGGAGGGGAAAGCTTGGCTGCCCCTCCCCTTCCGAGACCCCCCAATCCATGGACCATGCGGGCTGGTATAGTCAGGGTGCGGAGCCCCACGCGGCCGGTGCTCCGCATTCTGGCTATCCCAGCCTGCATTGGGGACAAGGGGTTAAAGGGGTCTGGGAGGGGGGACCCCACGTCGTTTTTTTTTTTATATTTCCCACACTCAGAACGAAGTAAGTAAAGCTCTTCCCACTTGGGGGAATCTATGAAAATAATACACTATTGTTATCTGTGCAAAAAAAAACTGACATTTTCCGCATTTAAAAGACATTTTTGCCCTTGAAACTTAAAAATCGATTTTCTTAAAAACTATAAGGTCTTTTTGAAAAAAAAATGTTTTCCTCTTATTCCCACTGATCCCCTTAATATACCCTAGGAATTTGGTGTTCCTAAACGTTAAGCAGGCTTTTCTATTAACCGTTAAAGTCGACGGGTTTTTAAATGTATACATTTTTACTTTGAAACTTTAACATCGATTTTCTCAAAAACTATAAGGTCTTTTTGAAAAAAAAAATGTTTCCTCTTATTCCTCCTGATCTCCTTAATATATTCACCAAATTTGAGGCTCTTAGCAATTAAGGGGGCTTTGCTATTAACCCTTAAAGTCGGCGGCTTTTTTATATTATACGGAGCGTTACGGTTTAACGCGAAATTACGGTAGCGTTTAATGCGAAATTACGGCATGAACGAAACGCGAAATTACGCGTTGAAAATTACGCTTAAGGTATTTTCAATTACGATTTTAATGGCAATTACACTACCGTAATTTCGCATCGTAATCGCAAATTTCGCATGCGTAATTATAGTAATGCGAAATTACGAAAATTTCGGCTCAACTCTAGGAACACAGGATACAGAAGGAGGGAAGAGGACCTGTCCCATCAGGCTTACAATCTAAGAGGTGAGGGAACACAGGATACAGGAGGAGGGAAGAGGACCTGTCCCATCAGGCTTACAATCTAAGAGGTGAGGGAGCACAGGATACAGGAGGAGGGAAGAGGACCTGTCCCATCAGGCTTACAATCTAAGAGGTGAGGGGACACAGGATACAGGAGGAGGGAAGAGGACCTGTCCCATCAGGCTTACAATCTAAGAGGTGAGGGAGCACAGGATACAGGAGGAGGGAAGAGGACCTGTCCCATCAGGCTTACAATCTAAGAGGTGAGGGGACACAGGATACAGGAGGAGGGAAGAGGACCTGTCCCATCAGGCTTACAATCTAACAGGTGGGGAACACAGGATACAGGAGGAGGGAAGAGGACCTGTCCCATCAGGCTTACAATCTAAGAGGTGAGGGAACACAGGATACAGTAGGAGGGAAGAGGACCTGTCCCATCAGGAAGCAGCAGATTTGGACGCATGAGACAAGTGGACAAAAAGGGCGCCCCATTCACTACCATTATAAATATCGTTTAATGGGCGCCGAACAGGGAAAAAAGGGCGCCGGAGATTATTAACGCTTTACAAACGGCGCCCGGAGATTTTTAATGTTTTATAACTGTGCTTGTGATGATTTACGGTTACAAAATGAGCCCGTGACGAGTAACGTTTATAAAAATACTAAACATATTAATCCTATTAAATTAAAACATTATTTAACATTTTAACCCTTACTGTTTGTAAAACATTATTATTCACAAAATAAAGCGATCAGTACGTAACGTAAATTGCAATATATTTTTTACAATCACTATTTGTAAAACATTTCTAAAAAATTAAATTTCCACCTCAAAAAATTATTTAAATTTTTTTTATTTACATTTTTTATTTATTACTGTTTGTAAAACATTATTATCCATAGGGTGTATTAGGTTTAGGCACCACCAGGGGGGTGTATTAGATTTAGGCACCAGCAGGGGGGTCTTAGGTTTAGGCACCACCAGGGGGGTCTTAGGTTTAGGCACCACTAGGGGGGTCTTAGGTTTAGGCACCACCAGGGGGGTCTTAGGTTTAGGCACCAACAGGGGGGTCTTAGGTTTAGGCACCACCAGGGGGAGTCTTAGGTTTAGGCACCACCAGGGGGGTC
The DNA here is from genome assembly GCF_040937935.1 of Hyperolius riggenbachi. Classification (NCBI taxonomy): domain Eukaryota; kingdom Metazoa; phylum Chordata; class Amphibia; order Anura; family Hyperoliidae; genus Hyperolius; species Hyperolius riggenbachi. The sequence goes on along the minus strand of NC_090646.1, from coordinate 688,034,329 downwards.
TTAGGTTTAGGCACCACCAGGGGGGTCTTAGGTTTAGGCACCACCAGGGGGGTCTTAGGTTTAGGCACCCCCATGGGGGTCTTAGGTTTAGGCACCACCAGGGGGTCTAGGTTTAGGCACCACCAGGGGGGTCTTAGGTTTAGGCAACACCAGGGGGGTCTTAGGTTTAGGCACCACTATGGGGGTCTTAGGTTTAGGCACCACCAGGAGTGTATTAGGTTTAGGCAACACCAGGGGGGGTCTTAGGTTTAGGCACCACTATGGGGGTCTTAGGTTTAGGCACCACCAGGGGAGTCTTAGGTTTAGGCACCACCAGGGGGGGTCTTAGGATTAGGCACCACCAGGGGGGTCTTAGGGTTAGGCACCACCAGGGGGGTCTTAGGGTTAGGCACCACCAGGGGGGTCTTAGGTTTAGACACCACCAGGGGGGTCTTAGGTTTAGGCACCATCAGGGGGTCTTAGGGTTAGGCACCACCAGGGGGGTCTTAGGTTTAGGCACCCCCAGGGGGGTCTTAGGTTTAGGCACCACCAGGGGGTCTAGGGGTTAGGGATAGGTACAGGGAGTGTTCTGTGTAAGAGTAGGGTTAGGTATAGTTTTAATACAATTTTAATAATACTAATCAACAGTTATTATGAATGTACTTATATTAATATCATTGTTATAAACAATATTTTCACATTTTATTATAATAATAAACGATAAATCAAGATTATTCATAACAATATATAATTATAAGGTTTAAAAAATAATACTGTTTTTTTAACAAACGTAATTATAAGTTTCAGTTTAGAAACAGGGAAGATTAACGTTTTCAGAATTGCCGATCTCATACACATTATTTAATGATTTATAAATTCTTAAAACACTATTTGTAAACGAAATTCTACACAATATTTTTATAAACGATAATACTGCTTATCGTTTACACCACGCGCCCTTTTTTCCCGACGCCCTTTTTTGATGTACGCTTTCCATCAGGCTTACAATATAAGAGGTGAGAGGACACAGGATACAGGAGGAGGGAAGAGGACCTGTCCCATCAGGCTTACAATATAAGAGGTGAGAGGACACAGGATACAGGAGGAGGGAAGAGGACCTGTCCCATCAGGCTTACAATATAAGAGGTGAGGGAACACAGGATACAGGAGGAGGGAAGAGGACCTGTCCCCCCAGGCTTACAATATAAGAGGTGAGGGAACACAGGATACAGTAGGAGGGAAGAGGACCTGTCCCATCAGGCTTACACTCTAAGAGGTGAGGAACACAGGATACAGGAGGAGGGAAGAGGACCTGTCCCATCAGGCTTACAATATAAGAGGTGGGGACACAGGATACAGGAGGAACTGTCCCATCAGGCTTACAATCTAAGAGGTGAGGGGACACAGGATATAGTAGGAGGGAAGAGGACCTGTCCCATCAGGCTTACAATATAAGAGGTGAGGGGACACAGGATACAGGAGGAGGGAAGAGGACCTGTCCCATCAGGCTTACAATATAAGAGGTGGGGACACAGGATACAGGAGGATGGAAGAGGACCTGTCCCATCAGGCTTACAATCTAAGAGGTGAGGGGACACAGGATATAGTAGGAGGGAAGAGGACCTGTCCCATCAGGCTTACAATATAAGAGGTGAGGGGACACAGGATACAGTAGGAGGGAAAAGGACCTGTCATATCAGGGTTACAATCTAAGAGGTGAGGGGACACAGGATATAGTAGGAGGGAAGAGGACCTGTCCCATCAGGCTTACAATCTAAGAGGTGAGGGGACACAGGATATAGTAGGCGGGAAGAGGACCTGTCCCATCAGGCTTACAATCTAAGAGGTGAGGGGACACAGGATATAGTAGGCGGGAAGAGGACCTGTCCCATCAGGCTTACAAGAGGTGAGGGGACACAGGATACAGTAGGAGGGAAGAGGACCTGTCCCATCAGGCTTACAATGTAAGAGGTGAGGGAACACAGGATACAGGAGGAGGGAAGAGGACCTGTCCCATCAGGCTTACAATATAAGAGGTGAGGGAACACAGGATACAGGAGGAGGGAAGAGGACCTGTCCCCCCAGGCTTACAATATAAGAGGTGAGGGAACACAGGATACAGTAGGAGGGAAGAGGACCTGTCCCATCAGGCTTACACTCTAAGAGGTGAGGAACACAGGATACAGGAGGAGGGAAGAGGACCTGTCCCATCAAGCTTACAATATAAGAGGTGGGGACACAGGATACAGGAGGAACTGTCCCATCAGGCTTACAATCTAAGAGGTGAGGGGACACAGGATATAGTAGGAGGGAAGAGGACCTGTCCCATCAGGCTTACAATATAAGAGGTGAGGGGACACAGGATACAGGAGGAGGGAAGAGGACCTGTCCCATCAGGCTTACAATATAAGAGGTGGGGACACAGGATACAGGAGGAGGGAAGAGGACCTGTCCCATCAGGCTTACAATCTAAGAGGTGAGGGGACACAGGATATAGTAGGAGGGAAGAGGACCTGTCCCATCAGGCTTACAATATAAGAGGTGAGGGGACACAGGATACAGTAGGAGGGAAGAGGACCTGTCATATCAGGGTTACAATCTAAGAGGTGAGGGGACACAGGATATAGTAGGAGGGAAGAGGACCTGTCCCATCAGGCTTACAATCTAAGAGGTGAGAGGAAACAGGATACAGGGGGAGGGAAGAGTACCTGTCCCACCAGGCTTACAATCTAAGAGGTGAGGGGACACAGGGTACAGGAGGAGGGAAGAGGACCTGTCCCATCAGGCTTACAATCTAAGAGGTGAGGGGACACAGGATATAGTAGGCGGGAAGAGGACCTGTCCCATCAGGCTTACAATATAAGAGGTGAGGGGACACAGGATACAGTAGGAGGGAAGAGGACCTGTCCCATCAGGCTTACAATCTAAGAGGTGAGGGGACACAGGATATAGTAGGAGGGAAGAGGACCTGTCCCATCAGGCTTACAATATAAGAGGTGAGGGGAAACAGGATACATGGGGAGGGAAGAGTACCTGTCCCACCAGGCTTACAATCTAAGAGGTGAGGAGACACAGGATACAGGAGGAGGGAAGAGGACCTGTCCCATCAGGCTTACAATCTAAGAGGTGAGGGAACACAGGATACAGTAGGAGGGAAGGACCTGTCCCATCAGGGTTACAATCTAAGAGGTGAGGGGACACAGGATACAGGAGGAGGGAAGAGGACCTGTCCCATCAGGGTTACAATCTAAGAGGTGAGGGGACACAGGATACAGGAGGAGGGAAGAGGACCTGTCCCATCAGGCTTACAATCTAAGAGGTGAGGGAACACAGGATACAGGAGGAGGGAAGAGGACCTGTCCCATCAGGCTTACAATATAAGAGGTGGGGAACACAGGATACAGTAGGAGGGAAGAGGACCTGTCCCATCAGGCTTACAATATAAGAGGTGGGGGGAACACAGGATACAGGAGCAGGGGAAGAGGACCTGTCCCATCAGGCTTACAATATAAGAGGTGGGGAACACAGGATACAGTAGGAGGGAAGGACCTGTCCCATCAGGGTTACAATCTAAGAGGTGAGGGGACACAGGATACAGGAGGAGGGAAGAGGACCTGTCCCATCAGGCTTACAATCTAAGAGGTGAGGGAACACAGGATACAGGAGGAGGGAAGAGGACCTGTCCCATCAGGCTTACAATATAAGAGGTGGGGGGAACACAGGATACAGGAGCAGGGGAAGAGGACCTGTCCCATCAGGCTTACAATATAAGAGGTGGGGAACACAGGATACAGTAGGAGGGAAGAGGACCTGTCCCATCAGGGTTACAATCTAAGAGGTGAGAGGGCACAGGATATAGTAGGAGGGAAGAGGACCTGTACCATCAGGCTTACAATATAAGAGGTGAGGGGACACAGGATACAGGAGGAGGGAAGAGGACCTGTCCCATCAGGCTTACAATATAAGAGGTGGGGACACAGGATACAGGAGGAGGGAAGAGGACCTGTCCCATCAGGCTTACAATCTAAGAGGTGAGGGGACACAGGATATAGTAGGAGGGAAGAGGACCTGTCCCATCAGGCTTACAATATAAGAGGTGAGGGGACACAGGATACAGTAGGAGGGAAGAGGACCTGTCATATCAGGGTTACAATCTAAGAGGTGAGGGGACACAGGATATAGTAGGAGGGAAGAGGACCTGTCCCATCAGGCTTACAATCTAAGAGGTGAGGGGAAACAGGATACAGGGGGAGGGAAGAGTACCTGTCCCACCAGGCTTACAATCTAAGAGGTGAGGGGACACAGGGTACAGGAGGAGGGAAGAGGACCTGTCCCATCAGGCTTACAATCTAAGAGGTGAGGGGACACAGGATATAGTAGGCGGGAAGAGGACCTGTCCCATCAGGCTTACAATATAAGAGGTGAGGGGACACAGGATACAGTAGGAGGGAAGAGGACCTGTCCCATCAGGCTTACAATGTAAGAGGTGAGGGAACACAGGATACAGGAGGAGGGAAGAGGACCTGTCCCATCAGGCTTACAATATAAGAGGTGAGGGAACACAGGATACAGGAGGAGGGAAGAGGACCTGTCCCCCCAGGCTTACAATATAAGAGGTGAGGGAACACAGGATACAGTAGGAGGGAAGAGGACCTGTCCCATCAGGCTTACACTCTAAGAGGTGAGGAACACAGGATACAGGAGGAGGGAAGAGGACCTGTCCCATCAGGCTTACAATATAAGAGGTGGGGACACAGGATACAGGAGGAACTGTCCCATCAGGCTTACAATCTAAGAGGTGAGGGGACACAGGATATAGTAGGAGGGAAGAGGACCTGTCCCATCAGGCTTACAATATAAGAGGTGAGGGGACACAGGATACAGGAGGAGGGAAGAGGACCTGTCCCATCAGGCTTACAATATAAGTGGTGGGGACACAGGATACAGGAGGAGGGAAGAGGACCTGTCCCATCAGGCTTACAATCTAAGAGGTGAGGGGACACAGGATATAGTAGGAGGGAAGAGGACCTGTCCCATCAGGCTTACAATATAAGAGGTGAGGGGACACAGGATACAGTAGGAGGGAAGAGGACCTGTCATATCAGGGTTACAATCTAAGAGGTGAGGGGACACAGGATATAGTAGGAGGGAAGAGGACCTGTCCCATCAGGCTTACAATCTAAGAGGTGAGGGGAAACAGGATACAGGGGGAGGGAAGAGTACCTGTCCCACCAGGCTTACAATCTAAGAGGTGAGGGGACACAGGGTACAGGAGGAGGGAAGAGGACCTGTCCCATCAGGCTTACAATCTAAGAGGTGAGGGGACACAGGATATAGTAGGCGGGAAGAGGACCTGTCCCATCAGGCTTACAATATAAGAGGTGAGGGGACACAGGATACAGTAGGAGGGAAGAGGACCTGTCCCATCAGGCTTACAATCTAAGAGGTGAGGGGACACAGGATATAGTAGGAGGGAAGAGGACCTGTCCCATCAGGCTTACAATATAAGAGGTGAGGGGAAACAGGATACATGGGGAGGGAAGAGTACCTGTCCCACCAGGCTTACAATCTAAGAGGTGAGGGGACACAGGGTACAGGAGGAGGGAAGAGGACCTGTCCCATCAGGCTTACAATATAAGAGGTGAGGGGACACAGGATACAGTAGGAGGGAAGAGGACCTGTCCCATCAGGGTTACAATCTAAGAGGTGAGGGAACACAGGATACAGGAGGTGGGAAGAGGACCTGTCCCATCAGGCTTACAATCTAAGAGGGGAGGGAACACAGGATGCAGGAGGAGGGAAGACGACCTGTCCCATCAGGCTTACAATATAAGAGGTGAGGGAACACAGGATACAGGAGGAGGGAAGAGGACCTGTCCCATTAGGCTTACAATCTAAGAGGTGGGGGAACACACGATACAGTAGGAGGGAAGAGGACCTGTCCCATCAGGCTTACAATCTAAGAGGTGAGGGAACACAGGATACAGGGGGAGGGAAGAGGACCTGTCCCATCCCGCTTACAATCTAAGAGGTGAGGGAACACAGGATACAGTAGGAGGGAAGAGGACCTGTCCCATCAGGCTTACAATCTAAGAGGTGAGGAGACACAGGATACAGTAGGAGGGAAGAGGACCTGTCCCATCAGGCTTACAATCTAAGAGGTGAGGGAACACAGGATACAGTAGGATGGAAGAGGACCTGTCCCATCAGGGTTACAATCTAAGAGGTGAGGGGACACAGGATACAGTAGGAGGGAAGAGGACCTGTCCCATCAGGGTTACAATCTAAGAGGTGAGGGGACACAGGATACAGGAGGAGGGAAGAGGACCTGTCCCATCAGGCTTACAATCTAAGAGGTGAGGGAACACAGGATACAGGAGGAGGGAAGAGGACCTGTCCCATCAGGCTTACAATATAAGAGGTGGGGAACACAGGATACAGTAGGAGGGAAGAGGACCTGTCCCATCAGGCTTACAATATAAGAGGTGGGGAACCCAGGATACAGTAGGATGGAAGAGGACCTGTCCCATCAGGGTTACAATCTAAGAGGTGAGGGGACACAGGATACAGTAGGAGGGAAGAGGACCTGTCCCATCAGGCTTACAATCTAAGAGGTGAGGGGACACAGGATACAGTAGGAGGGAAGAGGACCTGTCCCATCAGGGTTACAATCTAAGAGGTGAGGGGACACAGGATACAGGAGGAGGGAAGAGGACCTGTCCCATCAGGCTTACAATCTAAGAGGTGAGGGAACACGGGATACAGGAGGAGGGAAGAGGACCTGTCCCATCAGGCTTACAATATAAGAGGTGGGGAACACAGGATACAGTAGGAGGGAAGAGGACCTGTCCAATCAGGCTTACAATATAAGAGGTGAGGGGAACACAGGATACAGGAGCAGGGGAAGAGGACCTGTCCCATCAGGCTTACAATATAAGAGGTGGGGAACACAGGATACAGTAGGAGGGAAGAGGACCTGTCCCATCAGGCTTACAATATAAGAGGTGAGGGGACACAGGATACAAGAGGAGAGAAGAGGACCTGTCCCATCAGGCTTACAATATAAGAGGTGGGGAACACAGGATACAGTAGGAGGGAAGAGGACCTGTCCCATCCGGGTTACAATCTAAGAGGTGAGAGGGCACAGATACAGGAAGAGGAAAGAGGACCTGTCCCATCAGGCTTACAATATAAGAGGTGAGGGGACACAGGATACAGGAGGAGGGAAGAGGACCTGTCCCATCAGACTTACAATATAAGAGTTGAGGGAACACAGGATACAGGAGGGGGGGAAGAGGACCTGTCCCATTAGGCTTACAATCTAAGAGGTGAGGGGACACAGGATACAGTAGGAGGGAAGAGAACCTGTCTCATCGGGCTTACAATCTAAGAGGTGGGTGACTCAGGATACAGGAGGAGGGAAGAGGACCTGTCCCATCAGGCTTACAATCTAAGAGGTGAGGGAACACAGGATACAGGAGGAGGGAAGAGGACCTGTCCCATTAGGCTTACAATCTAAGAGGTGGGGGAACACACGATACAGTAGGAGGGAAGAGGACCTGTCCCATCAGGCTTACAATCTAAGAGGTGAGGGAACACAGGATACAGGGGGAGGGAAGAGGACCTGTCCCATCCCGCTTACAATCTAAGAGGTGAGGGAACACAGGATACAGTAGGAGGGAAGAGGACCTGTCCCATCAGGCTTACAATCTAAGAGGTGAGGAGACACAGGATACAGGAGGAGGGAAGAGGACCTGTCCCATCAGGCTTACAATCTAAGAGGTGAGGAGACACAGGATACAGGAGGAGGGAAGAGGACCTGTCCCATCAGGCTTACAATCTAAGAGGTGAGGAGACACAGGATACAGGAGGAGGGAAGAGGACCTGTCCCATCAGGCTTACAATCTAAGAGGTGAGGGAACACAGGATACAGTAGGATGGAAGAGGACCTGTCCCATCAGGGTTACAATCTAAGAGGTGAGGGGACACAGGATACAGTAGGAGGGAAGAGGACCTGTCCCATCAGGGTTACAATCTAAGAGGTGAGGGGACACAGGATACAGGAGGAGGGAAGAGGACCTGTCCCATCAGGCTTACAATCTAAGAGGTGAGGGAACACAGGATACAGGAGGAGGGAAGAGGACCTGTCCCATCAGGCTTACAATATAAGAGGTGGGGAACACAGGATACAGTAGGAGGGAAGAGGACCTGTCCCATCAGGCTTACAATATAAGAGGTGGGGAACACAGGATACAGTAGGATGGAAGAGGACCTGTCCCATCAGGGTTACAATCTAAGAGGTGAGGGGACACAGGATACAGTAGGAGGGAAGAGGACCTGTCCCATCAGGCTTACAATCTAAGAGGTGAGGGGACACAGGATACAGTAGGAGGGAAGAGGACCTGTCCCATCAGGGTTACAATCTAAGAGGTGAGGGGACACAGGATACAGGAGGAGGGAAGAGGACCTGTCCCATCAGGCTTACAATCTAAGAGGTAAGGGAACACAGGATACAGGAGGAGGGAAGAGGACCTGTCCCATCAGGCTTACAATATAAGAGGTGGGGAACACAGGATACAGTAGGAGGGAAGAGGACCTGTCCCATCAGGCTTACAATATAAGAGGTGGGGGGAACACAGGATACAGGAGCAGGGGAAGAGGACCTGTCCCATCAGGCTTACAATATAAGAGGTGGGGAACACAGGATACAGTAGGAGGGAAGAGGACCTGTCCCATCAGGGTTACAATCTAAGAGGTGAGAGGGCACAGGATACAGGAAGAGGAAAGAGGACCTGTCCCATCAGGCTTACAATATAAGAGGTGAGGGGACACAGGATACAAGAGGAGAGAAGAGGACCTGTCCCATCAGGCTTACAATATAAGAGGTGGGGAACACAGGATACAGTAGGAGGGAAGAGGACCTGTCCCATCAGGGTTACAATCTAAGAGGTGAGAGGGCACAAATACAGGAAGAGGAAAGAGGACCTGTCCCATCAGGCTTACAATATAAGAGGTGAGGGGACACAGGATACAGGAGGAGGGAAGAGGACCTGTCCCATCAGACTTACAATATAAGAGTTGAGGGAACACAGGATACAGGAGGGGGGGAAGAGGACCTGTCCCATTAGGCTTACAATCTAAGAGGTGAGGGGACACAGGATACAGTAGGAGGGAAGAGAACCTGTCTCATCGGTCTTACAATCTAAGAGGTGGGTGACTCAGGATACAGGAGGAGGGAAGAGGACCTGACCCATCAGGCTTACAATCTAAGAGGTGAGGAGACACAGGATACAGTAGGAAGGGAAGAGGACCTGTCCCATCAGGCTTACAATATAAGAGGTGAGGAGACACAGGATACAGAAGGAGGGAAGAGGACCTGTCTCATCAGGCTTACAATCTAAGAGGTGGGTGACTCAGGATACAGGAGGAGGGAAGAGGACCTGTCTCATCAGGCTTACAAAATAAGAGGTGAGGGGAACACAGGATACAGTAGCAGGGAACAGGACCTGTCCCATCAGGCTTACAATATAAGAGGTGAGGAGACACAGGATACAGAAGGAGGGAAGAGGACCTGTCCCATCAGGCTTACAATCTAAGAGGTGGGGGACACAGGATACAGGAGGAGGGTAGAGGACCTGTCCCATCAGGCTTACAATCTAAGAGGTGATGGGACACAGGATACAGGAGGAGGGAAGAGGACCTGTCCCATCAGGCTTACAATCTAAGAGGTGAGGAGACACAGGATACAGGAGGAGGGAAGAGGACCTGTCCCATCAGGCTTACAGTCTAAGAGGTGAGGGGACACAGGATACAGTAGGAGGGAAGAGGACCTGTCCCATCAGGCTTACAATCTAAGAGGTGAGGGAACACAGGATACAATAGGAGGGAAGAGGACCGGTCCCATCAGGGTTACAATCTAAGAGGTGAGGGGACACAGGATACAGGAGGAGGGAAGAGGACCTGTTCCATCAGGCTTACAATCTAAGAGGTGAGGGGACACAGGATACAGTAGGAGGGAAGAGGACCTGTCCCATCAGGCTTACAATATAAGAGGTGGGGGGAACACAGGATACAGGAGGAGGGGAAGAGGACCTGTCCCATCAGGCTTACAATATAAGAGGTGGGGGGGGGGACACAGGATACAGTAGGAGGGGAAGAGGACCTGTCCCATCAGGCTTACAATCTAAGAGGTGAGGGGACACAGGATACAGTAGGAGGGAAGAGAACCTGTCTCATCGGCTTACAATCTAAGAGGTGGGTGACTCAGGATACAGGAGGAGGGAAGAGGACCTGTCTCATCAGGCTTACAATATAAGAGGTGAGGGAACACAGGATACAGTAGGAGAGAAGAGGACCGGTCCCATCAGGCTTACAATCTAAGAGGTGGGGAACACAGGATACAGGAGGAGGGAAGAGGACCTGTCCCATCCCGCTTACAATCTAAGAGGTGAGGGGACACAGGATACAGTAGGAGGGAAGAGGACCTGCCCCATCAGGCTTACAATATAAGAGGTGAGGGAACACAGGATACAGTAGGAGGGAAGAGGACCTGTCCCATCAGGCTTACAATATAAGAGGTGAGGGGACACAGGATACAGGAGGAGGGAAGATGACCTGTCCCATCAGGGTTACAATCTAAGAGGTGAGGGGACACAGGATACAGGAGGAGGGAAGAGGACCTGTCCCATCAGGCTTACAATCTAAGAGGTGGGGGAACACAGGATACAGGAGGAGGGAAGAGGACCTGTCCCATCAGGCTTACAATATAAGAGGTGAGGGAACACAGGATACAGAGGGAGGGAAGAGGACCTGTCCCATCAGGCTTACAATATAAGAGGTGAGGGAACACAGGATACAGTAGGAGAGAAGAGGACCTGTCCCATCAGACTTACAATCTAAGAGGTGAGGGAACACAGGATACAGTAGGAGGGAAGAGGACCTGTCCCATCAGGCTTACAATCTAAGAGGTGAGGGGACACAGGATACAGGAGGAGGGAAGAGGACCTGTCCCATCAGGCTTACAATCTAAGAGGTGAGGGGACACAGGATACAAGAGGAGGGAAGAGGACCTGTCCCATCAGGCTTACAATATAAGAGGTGAGGGAACACAGGATACAGAGGGAGGGAAGAGGACCTGTCCCATCAGGCTTACAATATAAAAGGTGAGGGGACACAGGATACAGTAGGAGGGAAGAGGACCTGTCCCATCAGGCTTACAATCTAAGAGGTGGGGGAACACAGGATACAGGAGGAGGGAAGAGGACCTGTCCCATCAGGCTTACAATATAAGAGGTGAGGGGACACAGGATACAGTAGGAGGGAAAAGGCCCTGTCCCATCAGGCTTACAATCTAAGAGGTGAGGGAACACAGGATACAATAGGAGGGAAGAGGACCTGTCCCATCAGGCTTACAGTCTAAGAGGTGGGGGAACACAGGATACAGGAGGAGGGAAGAGGACCTGTCCCATCAGGCTTACAATCTAAGAGGTGGGGGAACACAGGATACAGGAGGAGGGAAGAGGACCTGTCCCATCAGGCTTACAATATAAGAGGTGAGGGAACACAGGATACAGTAGGAGGGAAGAGGCCCTGTCCCATCAGGCTTACAATCTAAGAGGTGAGGGAACACAGGATACAATAGGAGGGAAGAGGACCTGTCCCATCAGGCTTACAGTCTAAGAGGTGGGGGAACACAGGATACAGTAGGAGGGAAGAGGACCTGTCCCATCAGGCTAACAATATAAGAGGTGAGGGGACACAGGATACAGTAGGAGGGAAGAGGACCTGTCCCATCAGGGTTACAATCTAAGAGGTGAGGGGACACAGGATACAGTAGGAGGGAAGAGGACCTGTCCCATCAGGCTTACAATCTAACAGGTGAGGGAACACAGGATACAGAGGGAGGGAAGAGGACCTGTCCCATCAGGCTTACAATCTAAAAGGTGAGGGAACACAGGATACAGAGGGAGGGAAGAGGACCTGTCCCATCAGGCTTACAATATAAGAGGTGAGGGAACACAGGATACAATAGGAGGGAAGAGGACCTGTCTCATCAGGCTTACAATCTAAGAGGTGAGGGAACACAGGATACAGGAAGAGGAAAGAGGAACTGTCCCATCAGGCTTACAATATAAGAGGTGGGGGGAACACAGGATACAGGAGGAGGGAAGAGGACCTGTCCCATCAGGCTTACAATCTAAGAAGTGAGGGTACACAGGATACAGGGGGAGGGAAGAGGACCTGTCCCATCAGGCTTACAATCTAAGAGGTGAGGGGACACAGGATACAGTAGGAGGGAAGAGGACCTGTCCCATCAGGCTTACAATGTAAGAGGTGGGGAACACAGGATACAGGAGGAGGGAAGAGGACCTGTCCCATCAGGCTTACAATATAAGAGGTGAGGGAACACAGGATACAGGAGGAGGGAAGAGGACCTGTCCCATCACGCTTACAATATAAGAGGTGGGGACACAGGATACAGGAGGAGGGAAGAGGACCTGTCCCATCACGCTTACAATATAAGAGGTGAGGGAACACAGGATACAGTAGGAGGGAAGAGGACCTGTCCCATCAGGCTTACACTCTAAGAGGTGAGGAACACAGGATACAGGAGGAGGGAAGAGGACCTGTCCCATCCCGCTTACAATCTAAGAGGTGAGGGGACACAGGATACAGTAGGAGGGAAGAGGACCTGCCCCATCAGGCTTACAATATAAGAGGTGAGGGAACACAGGATACAGTAGGAGGGAAGAGGACCTGTCCCATCAGGCTTACAATATAAGAGGTGAGGGGACACAGGATACAGGAGGAGGGAAGATGACCTGTCCCATCAGGGTTACAATCTAAGAGGTGAGGGGACACAGGATACAGGAGGAGGGAAGAGGACCTGTCCCATCAGGCTTACAATCTAAGAGGTGGGGGAACACAGGATACAGGAGGAGGGAAGAGGACCTGTCCCATCAGGCTTACAATATAAGAGGTGAGGGAACACAGGATACAGAGGGAGGGAAGAGGACCTGTCCCATCAGGCTTACAATATAAGAGGTGAGGGAACACAGGATACAGTAGGAGAGAAGAGGACCTGTCCCATCAGACTTACAATCTAAGAGGTGAGGGAACACAGGATACAGTAGGAGGGAAGAGGACCTGTCCCATCAGGCTTACAATCTAAGAGGTGAGGGGACACAGGATACAGGAGGAGGGAAGAGGACCTGTCCCATCAGGCTTACAATATAAGAGGTGGGGGGAACACAGGATACAGGAGGAGGGGAAGAGGACCTGTCCCATCAGGCTTACAATCTAAGAGGTGGGGGAACACAGGATACAGGAGGAGGGAAGAGGACCTGTCCCATCAGGCTTACAATATAAGAGGTGAGGGGACACAGGATACAGTAGGAGGGAAGAGGCCCTGTCCCATCAGGCTTACAATCTAAGAGGTGAGGGAACACAGGATACAATAGGAGGGAAGAGGACCTGTCCCATCAGGCTTACAGTCTAAGAGGTGGGGGAACACAGGATACAGGAGGAGGGAAGAGGACCTGTCCCATCAGGCTTACAATCTAAGAGGTGGGGGAACACAGGATACAGGAGGAGGGAAGAGGACCTGTCCCATCAGGCTTACAATATAAGAGGTGAGGGAACACAGGATACAGTAGGAGGGAAGAGGCCCTGTCCCATCAGGCTTACAATCTAAGAGGTGAGGGAACACAGGATACAATAGGAGGGAAGAGGACCTGTCCCATCAGGCTTACAGTCTAAGAGGTGGGGGAACACAGGATACAGTAGGAGGGAAGAGGACCTGTCCCATCAGGCTAACAATATAAGAGGTGAGGGAACACAGGATACAGTAGGAGGGAAGAGGACCTGTCCCATCAGGGTTACAATCTAAGAGGTGAGGGGACACAGGATACAGTAGGAGGGAAGAGGACCTGTCCCATCAGGCTTACAATCTAACAGGTGAGGGAACACAGGATACAGAGGGAGGGAAGAGGACCTGTCCCATCAGGCTTACAATCTAAAAGGTGAGGGAACACAGGATACAGAGGGAGGGAAGAGGACCTGTCCCATCAGGCTTACAATATAAGAGGTGAGGGAACACAGGATACAATAGGAGGGAAGAGGACCTGTCTCATCAGGCTTACAATCTAAGAGGTGAGGGAACACAGGATACAGGAAGAGGAAAGAGGAACTGTCCCATCAGGCTTACAATATAAGAGGTGGGGGGAACACAGGATACAGGAGGAGGGGAAGAGGACCTGTCCCATCAGGCTTACAATCTAAGAAGTGAGGGTACACAGGATACAGGGGGAGGGAAGAGGACCTGTCCCATCAGGCTTACAATCTAAGAGGTGAGGGGACACAGGATACAGTAGGAGGGAAGAGGACCTGTCCCATCAGGCTTACAATGTAAGAGGTGGGGAACACAGGATACAGGAGGAGGGAAGAGGACCTGTCCCATCAGGCTTACAATATAAGAGGTGAGGGAACACAGGATACAGGAGGAGGGAAGAGGACCTGTCCCATCAGGCTTACAATATAAGAGGTGGGGACACAGGATACAGGAGGAGGGAAGAGGACCTGTCCCCCCAGGCTTACAATATAAGAGGTGAGGGAACACAGGATACAGTAGGAGGGAAGAGGACCTGTCCCATCAGGCTTACACTCTAAGAGGTGAGGAACACAGGATACAGGAGGAGGGAAGAGGACCTGTCCCATCCCGCTTACAATCTAAGAGGTGAGGGGACACAGGATACAGTAGGAGGGAAGAGGACCTGCCCCATCAGGCTTACAATATAAGAGGTGAGGGAACACAGGATACAGTAGGAGGGAAGAGGACCTGTCCCATCAGGCTTACAATATAAGAGGTGAGGGGACACAGGATACAGGAGGAGGGAAGATGACCTGTCCCATCAGGGTTACAATCTAAGAGGTGAGGGGACACAGGATACAGGAGGAGGGAAGAGGACCTGTCCCATCAGGCTTACAATCTAAGAGGTGGGGGAACACAGGATACAGGAGGAGGGAAGAGGACCTGTCCCATCAGGCTTACAATATAAGAGGTGAGGGAACACAGGATACAGAGGGAGGGAAGAGGACCTGTCCCATCAGGCTTACAATATAAGAGGTGAGGGAACACAGGATACAGTAGGAGAGAAGAGGACCTGTCCCATCAGACTTACAATCTAAGAGGTGAGGGAACACAGGATACAGTAGGAGGGAAGAGGACCTGTCCCATCAGGCTTACAATCTAAGAGGTGAGGGGACACAGGATACAGGAGGAGGGAAGAGGACCTGTCCCATCAGGCTTACAATATAAGAGGTGGGGGGAACACAGGATACAGGAGGAGGGGAAGAGGACCTGTCCCATCAGGCTTACAATCTAAGAGGTGGGGGAACACAGGATACAGGAGGAGGGAAGAGGACCTGTCCCATCAGGCTTACAATATAAGAGGTGAGGGGACACAGGATACAGTAGGAGGGAAGAGGCCCTGTCCCATCAGGCTTACAATCTAAGAGGTGAGGGAACACAGGATACAATAGGAGGGAAGAGGACCTGTCCCATCAGGCTTACAGTCTAAGAGGTGGGGGAACACAGGATACAGGAGGAGGGAAGAGGACCTGTCCCATCAGGCTTACAATCTAAGAGGTGGGGGAACACAGGATACAGGAGGAGGGAAGAGGACCTGTCCCATCAGGCTTACAATATAAGAGGTGAGGGAACACAGGATACAGTAGGAGGGAAGAGGCCCTGTCCCATCAGGCTTACAATCTAAGAGGTGAGGGAACACAGGATACAATAGGAGGGAAGAGGACCTGTCCCATCAGGCTTACAGTCTAAGAGGTGGGGGAACACAGGATACAGTAGGAGGGAAGAGGACCTGTCCCATCAGGCTAACAATATAAGAGGTGAGGGGACACAGGATACAGTAGGAGGGAAGAGGACCTGTCCCATCAGGGTTACAATCTAAGAGGTGAGGGGACACAGGATACAGTAGGAGGGAAGAGGACCTGTCCCATCAGGCTTACAATCTAACAGGTGAGGGAACACAGGATACAGAGGGAGGGAAGAGGACCTGTCCCATCAGGCTTACAATCTAAAAGGTGAGGGAACACAGGATACAGAGGGAGGGAAGAGGACCTGTCCCATCAGGCTTACAATATAAGAGGTGAGGGAACACAGGATACAATAGGAGGGAAGAGGACCTGTCTCATCAGGCTTACAATCTAAGAGGTGAGGGAACACAGGATACAGGAAGAGGAAAGAGGAACTGTCCCATCAGGCTTACAATATAAGAGGTGGGGGGAACACAGGATACAGGAGGAGGGGAAGAGGACCTGTCCCATCAGGCTTACAATCTAAGAAGTGAGGGTACACAGGATACAGGGGGAGGGAAGAGGACCTGTCCCATCAGGCTTACAATCTAAGAGGTGAGGGGACACAGGATACAGTAGGAGGGAAGAGGACCTGTCCCATCAGGCTTACAATGTAAGAGGTGGGGAACACAGGATACAGGAGGAGGGAAGAGGACCTGTCCCATCAGGCTTACAATATAAGAGGTGAGGGAACACAGGATACAGGAGGAGGGAAGAGGACCTGTCCCATCAGGCTTACAATATAAGAGGTGGGGACACAGGATACAGGAGGAGGGAAGAGGACCTGTCCCCCCAGGCTTACAATATAAGAGGTGAGGGAACACAGGATACAGTAGGAGGGAAGAGGACCTGTCCCATCAGGCTTACACTCTAAGAGGTGAGGAACACAGGATACAGGAGGAGGGAGGAGGACCTGTCCCATCAGGCTTACAATCTAAGAGGTGAGGGAACACAGGATACAATAGGAGGGAAGAGGACCTGTCCCATAAGGCTTACAGTCTAAGAGGTGGGGGAACACAGGATACAGGAGGAGGGAAGAGGACCTGTCCCATCAGGCTTACAATCTAAGAGGTGGGGGAACACAGGATACAGGAGGAGGGAAGAGGACCTGTCCCATCAGGCTTACAATATAAGAGGTGAGGGAACACAGGATACAGTAGGAGGGAAGAGGCCCTGTCCCATCAGGCTTACAATCTAAGAGGTGAGGGAACACAGGATACAATAGGAGGGAAGAGGACCTGTCCCATCAGGCTTACAGTCTAAGAGGTGGGGGAACACGGGATACAGTAGGAGGGAAGAGGACCTGTCCCATCAGGCTAACAATATAAGAGGTGAGGGGACACAGGATACAGTAGGAGGGAAGAGGACCTGTCCCATCAGGGTTACAATCTAAGAGGTGAGGGGACACAGGATACAGTAGGAGGGAAGAGGACCTGTCCCATCAGGCTTACAATCTAACAGGTGAGGGAACACAGGATACAGAGGGAGGGAAGAGGACCTGTCCCATCAGGCTTACAATCTAAAAGGTGAGGGAACACAGGATACAGAGGGAGGGAAGAGGACCTGTCCCATCAGGCTTACAATATAAGAGGTGAGGGAACACAGGATACAATAGGAGGGAAGAGGACCTGTCTCATCAGGCTTACAATCTAAGAGGTGAGGGAACACAGGATACAGGAAGAGGAAAGAGGAACTGTCCCATCAGGCTTACAATATAAGAGGTGGGGGGAACACAGGATACAGGAGGAGGGGAAGAGGACCTGTCCCATCAGGCTTACAATCTAAGAAGTGAGGGTACACAGGATACAGGGGGAGGGAAGAGGACCTGTCCCATCAGGCTTACAATCTAAGAGGTGAGGGGACACAGGATACAGTAGGAGGGAAGAGGACCTGTCCCATCAGGCTTACAATGTAAGAGGTGGGGAACACAGGATACAGGAGGAGGGAAGAGGACCTGTCCCATCAGGCTTACAATATAAGAGGTGGGGACACAGGATACAGGAGGAGGGAAGAGGACCTGTCCCCCCAGGCTTACAATATAAGAGGTGAGGGAACACAGGATACAGTAGGAGGGAAGAGGACTTGTCCCATCAGGCTTACACTCTAAGAGGTGAGGAACACAGGATACAGGAGGAGGGAGGAGGACCTGTCCCATCAGGCTTACAATATAAGAGGTGGGGACACAGGATACAGGAGGAGGGAAGAGGACCTGTCCCATCAGGCTTACAATCTAAGAGGTGAGGGGACACAGGATATAGTAGGAGGGAAGAGGACCTGTCCCATCAGGCTTACAATATGAGAGGTGAGGGGACACAGGATACAGGAGGAGGGAAGAGGACCTGTCCCATCAGGCTTACAATATAAGAGGTGGGGACACAGGATACAGGAGGAGGGAAGAGGACCTGTCCCATCAGGCTTACAATCTAAGAGGTGAGGGGACACAGGATATAGTAGAAGGGAAGAGGACCTGTCCCATCAGGCTTACAATATAAGAGGTGAGGGGACACAGGAAACAGGAGGAGGGAAGAGGACCTGTCCCATCAGGCTTACAATATAAGAGGTGAGGGAACACAGGATACAGGAGGAGGGAAGAGGACCTGTCCCATCAGGGTTACAATCTAAGAGGTGAGGGGACACAGGATACAGGAGGAGGGAAGAGGACCTGTCCCATCAGGCTTACAATATAAGAGGTGAGGGAACACAGGATACAGGAGGAGGGAAGAGGACCTGTCCCATCAGGGTTACAATCTAAGAGGTGAGGGGACACAGGATATAGTAGGAGGGAAGAGGACCTGTCCCATCAGGCTTACAATCTATGAGGTGAGGGGACACAGGATACAGGGGGAGGGAAGAGTACCTGTCCCACCAGGCTTACAATCTAAGAGGTGAGGGACACAGGGTACAGGAGGAGGGAAGAGGACCTGTCCCATCAGGCTTACAATATAAGAGGTGAGGGGACACAGGATACAGGAGGAGGGAAGAGGACCTGTCCCATCAGGCTTACAATATAAGAGGTGAGGGAACACAGGATACAGGAGGAGGGAAGAGGACCTGTCCCATCAGGGTTACAATCTAAGAGGTGAGGGGACACAGGATATAGTAGGAGGGAAGAGGACCTGTCCCATCAGACTTACAATCTATGAGGTGAGGGTACACAGGATACAGGGGGAGGGAAGAGTACCTGTCCCACCAGGCTTACAATCTAAGAGGTGAGGGACACAGGGTACAGGAGGAGGGAAGAGGACCTGTCCCATCAGGCTTACAATCTAAGAGGTGAGGGGACACAGGATATAGTAGGAGGGAAGAGGACCTGTCCCATCAGGCTTACAATATAAGAGGTGAGGGGACACAGGATGCAGGAGGAGGGAAGAGGACCTGTCCCATCAGGCTTACAATCTAAGAGGTGAGGGGACACAGGGTACAGGAGGAGGGAAGAGGACCTGTCCCATCAGGCTTACAATATAAGAGGTGAGGGGACACAGGATACAGTAGGAGGGAAGAGGACCTGTCCCATCAGGGTTACAATCTAAGAGGTGAGGGAACACAGGATACAGGAGGAGGGAAGAGGACCTGTCCCATCAGGCTTACAAACTAAGAGGGGAGGGAACACAGGATGCAGGAGGAGGGAAGAGGACCTGTCCCATCAGGCTTACAATATAAGAGGTGAGGGAACACAGGATACAGGAGGAGGGAAGAGGACCTGTCCCATCAGGCTTACAATCTAAGAGGTGAGGGGACACAGGATATAGTAGAAAGGAAGAGGACCTGTCCCATCAGGCTTACAATATAAGAGGTGAGGGGACACAGGATGCAGTAGGAGGGAAGAGGACCTGTCCCATCAGGCTTACAATCTAAGAGGTGAGGGGACACAGGATACAGGAGGAGGGAAGAGGACCTGTCCCATCAGGGTTACAATCTAAGAGGTGAGGGGACACAGGATATAGTAGGAGGGAAGAGGACCTGTCCCATCAGGCTTACAATCTATGAGGTGAGGGGACACAGGATACAGGGGGAGGGAAGAGTACCTGTCCCACCAGGCTTACAATCTAAGAGGTGAGGGGACACAGGGTACAGGAGGAGGGAAGAGGACCTGTCCCATCAGGGTTACAATCTAAGAGGTGAGGGGACACAGGATATAGTAGGAGGGAAGAGGACCTGTCCCATCAGGCTTACAATCTATGAGGTGAGGGGACACAGGATACAGGGGGAGGGAAGAGTACCTGTCCCACCAGGCTTACAATCTAAGAGGTGAGGGGACACAGGATACAGTAGGAGGGAAGAGGACCTGTCCCATCAGGGTTACAATCTAAGAGGTGAGGGGACACAGGATATAGTAAGAGGGAAGAGGACCTGTCCCATCAGGCTTACAATCTATGAGGTGAGGGGACACAGGATACAGGGGGAGGGAAGAGTACCTGTCCCACCAGGCTTACAATCTAAGAGGTGAGGGGACACAGGGTACAGGAGGAGGGAAGAGGACCTGTCCCATCAGGCTTACAATCTAAGAGGTGAGGGGACACAGGATATAGTAGGAGGGAAGAGGACCTGTCCCATCAGGCTTACAATATAAGAGGTGAGGGGACACAGAATATAGTAGGAGGGAAGAGGACCTGTCCCATCAGGGTTACAATCTAAGAGGTGAGGGGACACAGGATATAGTAGGAGGAAAGAGGACCTGTCCCATCAGGCTTACAATATAAGAGGTGAGGGGACACAGAATATAGTAGGAGGGAAGAGGACCTGTCCCATCAGGCTTACAATATAAGAGGTGAGGGGACACAGGATATAGTAGGAGGGAAGAGGACCTGTCCCATCAGGCTTACAATCTAAGAGGTGAGGGGACACAGGATATAGTAGGAGGGAAGAGGACCTGTCCCATCAGGCTTACAATATAAGAGGTGAGGGGACACAGGATACAGTAGGAGGGAAGAGGACCTGTCCCATCAGGGTTACAATCTAAGAGGTGAGGGAACACAGGATGCAGGAGGAGGGAAGAGGACCTGTCCCATCAGGCTTACAATATAAGAGGTGAGGGAACACAGGATACAGGAGGAGGGAAGAGGACCTGTCCCATCAGGCTTACAATCTAAGAGGTGGGGGAACACACGATACAGTAGGAGGGAAGAGGACCTGTCCCATCAGGCTTACAATCTAAAAGGTGAGGGGACACAGGATACAGTAGGAGGGAAGAGGACCTGTCCCATCAGGCTTACAATCTAAGAGGTGGGGGAACACAGGATACAGTAGGAGGGAAGAGGACCTGTCCCATCAGGCTTACAATCTAAAAGGTGAGGGGACACAGGATACAGTAGGATGGAAGAGGACCTGTCCCATCAGGCTTACAATCTAAGAGGTGAGGGGACACAGGATACAAGAGGAGGGAAGAGGACCTGTCCCATCAGGCTTACAATATAAGAGGTGAGGGAACACAGGATACAGAGGGAGGGAAGAGGACCTGTCCCATCAGGCTTACAATATAAAAGGTGAGGGGACACAGGATACAGTAGGAGGGAAGAGGACCTGTCCCATCAGGCTTACAATCTAAGAGGTGGGGGAACACAGGATACAGGAGGAGGGAAGAGGACCTGTCCCATCAGGCTTACAATATAAGAGGTGAGGGGACACAGGATACAGTAGGAGGGAAGAGGCCCTGTCCCATCAGGCTTACAATCTAAGAGGTGAGGGAACACAGGATACAATAGGAGGGAAGAGGACCTGTCCCATCAGGCTTACAGTCTAAGAGGTGGGGGAACACAGGATAGAGGAGGACGGAAGAGGACCTGTCCCATCAGGCTTACAATCTAAGAGGTGGGGGAACACAGGATACAGGAGGAGGGAAGAGGACCTGTCCCATCAGGCTTACAATATAAGAGGTGAGGGAACACAGGATACAGTAGGAGGGAAGAGGCCCTGTCCCATCAGGCTTACAATCTAAGAGGTGAGGGAACACAGGATACAATAGGAGGGAAGAGGACCTGTCCCATCAGGCTTACAGTCTAAGAGGTGGGGGAACACAGGATACAGTAGGAGGGAAGAGGACCTGTCCCATCAGGCTAACAATATAAGAGGTGAGGGGACACAGGATACAGTAGGAGGGAAGAGGACCTGTCCCATCAGGGTTACAATCTAAGAGGTGAGGGGACACAGGATACAGTAGGAGGGAAGAGGACCTGTCCCATCAGGCTTACAATCTAACAGGTGAGGGAACACGGGATACAGAGGGAGGGAAGAGGACCTGTCCCATCAGGCTTACAATCTAAAAGGTGAGGGAACACAGGATACAGAGGGAGGGAAGAGGACCTGTCCCATCAGGCTTACAATATAAGAGGTGAGGGAACACAGGATACAATAGGAGGGAAGAGGACCTGTCTCATCAGGCTTACAATCTAAGAGGTGAGGGAACACAGGATACAGGAAGAGGAAAGAGGAACTGTCCCATCAGGCTTACAATATAAAAGGTGGGGGGAACACAGGATACAGGAGGAGGGGAAGAGGACCTGTCCCATCAGGCTTACAATCTAAGAAGTGAGGGTACACAGGATACAGGGGGAGGGAAGAGGACCTGTCCCATCAGGCTTACAATCTAAGAGGTGAGGGGACACAGGATACAGTAGGAGGGAAGAGGACCTGTCCCATCAGGCTTACAATGTAAGAGGTGGGGAACACAGGATACAGGAGGAGGGAAGAGGACCTGTCCCATCAGGCTTACAATATAAGAGGTGAGGGAACACAGGATACAGGAGGAGGGAAGAGGACCTGTCCCATCAGGCTTACAATATAAGAGGTGGGGACACAGGATACAGGAGGAGGGAAGAGGACCTGTCCCCCCAGGCTTACAATATAAGAGGTGAGGGAACACAGGATACAGTAGGAGGGAAGAGGACCTGTCCCATCAGGCTTACACTCTAAGAGGTGAGGAACACAGGATACAGGAGGAGGGAGGAGGACCTGTCCCATCAGGCTTACAATATAAGAGGTGGGGACACAGGATACAGGAGGAGGGAAGAGGACCTGTCCCATCAGGCTTACAATCTAAGAGGTGAGGGGACACAGGATATAGTAGAAGGGAAGAGGACCTGTCCCATCAGGCTTACAATATAAGAGGTGAGGGGACACAGGATACAGTAGGAGGGAAGAGGACCTGTCCCATCAGGCTTACAGTCTAAGAGGTGGGGGAACACAGGATACAGTAGGAGGGAAGAGGACCTGTCCCATCAGGCTAACAATATAAGAGGTGAGGGGACACAGGATACAGTAGGAGGGAAGAGGACCTGTCCCATCAGGGTTACAATCTAAGAGGTGAGGGGACACAGGATATAGTAGGAGGGAAGAGGACCTGTCCCATCAGGCTTACAATCTATGAGGTGAGGGGACACAGGATACAGGGGGAGGGAAGAGTACCTGTCCCACCAGGCTTACAATCTAAGAGATGAGGGACACAGGGTACAGGAGGAGGGAAGAGGACCTGTCCCATCAGGCTTACAATCTAAGAGGTGAGGGGACACAGGATATAGTAGGAGGGAAGAGGACCTGTCCCATCAGGCTTACAATATAAGAGGTGAGGGGACACAGGATACAGTAGGAGGGAAGAGGACCTGTCCCATTAGGCTTACAATCTAAGAGGTGAGGGAACACAGGATACAGTAGGAGGGAAGAGGACCTGTCCCATCAGGCTTACAATATAAGAGGTGAGGGAACACAGGATACAGGAGGAGGGAAGAGGACCTGTCCCATCAGGCTTACAATCTAAGAGGTGAGGGGACACAGGATATAGTAGAAAGGAAGAGGACCTGTCCCATCAGGCCTACAATATAAGAGGTGAGGGGACACAGGATACAGTAGGAGGGAAGAGGACCTGTCCCATCAGGCTTACAATCTAAGAGGTAAGGGGACACAGGATACAGTAGGAGGAAAGAGGACCTGTCCCATCAGGGTTACAATCTAAGAGGTGAGGGGACACAGGATAGAGTAGGAGGGAAGAGGACCTGTCCCATCAGGCTTACAATCTATGAGGTGAGGGGACACAGGATACAGGGGGAGGGAAGAGTACCTGTCCCACCAGGCTTACAATCTAAGAGGTGAGGGGACACAGGGTACAGGAGGAGGGAAGAGGACCTGTCCCATCAGGCTTACAATATAAGAGGTGAGGGAACACAGGATACAGAGGGAGGGAAGAGGACCTGTCCCATCAGGCTTACACTCTAAGAGGTGAGGGGACACAGGATAGAGTAGGAGGGAAGAGGACCTGTCCCATCAGGCTTACAATCTAAGAGGTGAGGGGACACAGGATACAGGGGGAGGGAAGAGTACCTGTCCCACCAGGCTTACAATCTAAGAGGTGAGGGGACACAGGGTACAGGAGGAGGGAAGAGGACCTGTCCCATCAGGCTTACAATATAAGAGGTGAGGGAACACAGGATACAGGAGGAGGGAAGAGGACCTGTCCCATCAGGCTTACAATCTAAGAGGTGAGGGGACACAGGATAGAGTAGGAGGGAAGAGGACCTGTCCCATCAGGCTTACAATCTAAGAGGTGAGGGGACACAGGATAGAGTAGGAGGGAAGAGGACCTGTCCCATCAGGCTTACAATCTATGAGGTGAGGGGACACAGGATACAGGGGGAGGGAAGAGTACCTGTCCCATCAGGCTTACAATCTAAGAGGTGAGGGGACACAGGATATAGTAGGAGGGAAGAGAACCTGTCCCATCAGGCTTACAATATAAGAGGTGAGGGGACACAGGATACAGTAGGAGGGAAGAGGACCTGTCCCATCAGGGTTACAATCTAAGAGGTGAGGGAACACAGGATACAGGAGGAGGGAAGAGGACCTGTCCCATCAGGCTTACAATCTAAGAGGTGGGGGAACACACGATACAGTAGGAGGGAAGAGGACCTGTCCCATAAGGCTTACAATCTAAAAGGTGAGGGGACACAGGATACAGTAGGAGGGAAGAGGACCTGTCCCATCAGGCTTACCATCTAAGAGGTGGGGGAACACAGGATACAGTAGGAGGGAAGAGGACCTGTCCCATCAGGCTTACAATCTAAAAGGTGAGGGGACACAGGATACAGTAGGAGGGAAGAGGACCTGTCCCATCAGGCTTACCATCTAAGAGGTGGGGGAACACAGGATACAGTAGGAGGGAAGAGGACCTGTCCCATCAGGCTTACAATCTAAGAGGTGAGGAGACACAGGATACAGTAGGAGGGAAGAGGACCTGTCCCATCAGGCTTACAATCTAAGAGGTGGGGTAACACATGATACAGTAGGAGGGAAGAGGACCTGTCCCATCAGGCTTACAATATAAGAGGTGAGGGAACACAGGATACAGAAGGAGGGAAGAGGACCTGTCCCATCAGGCTTACAATATAAGAGGTGAGGGAACACAGGTTACAGGAGGAGGGAAGAGGACCTGTCCCATCAGGCTTACAATCTAAGAGGTGAGGGGACACAGGATACAGTAGCAGGGAAGAGGTCCTGTCCCATCAGGCTTACGATCTAAGAGGTGGGGTAACACAGGATACAGGAGGAGGGAAGAGGACCTGTCCCATCAGGCTTACAATCTAAGAGGTGGGGAACACAGGATACAGTAGGAGGGAAGAGGACCTGTCCCATCAGGCTTACAATCTAAGCGGTGGGGGACACAGGATACAGTAGGAGGGAAGAGGACCTGTCCCATCAGGCTTACAATCTAAGAGGTGGGGAACATAGGATACAGTAGCAGGGAAGAGGACCTGTCCCATCAGGCTTATAATCTAATCGGTGGGGGACTCAGGATACAGTAGGAGGGAAGAGGACCTGTCCCATCAGGCTTACAATCTAAGAGGTGAGGGGACACAGGATACAGTAGCAGGGAAGAGGACCTGTCCCATCAGGCTTACAATCTAAGAGGTGAGGGAACACAGGATACAGGAGGAGGGAAGAGGTCCTGTCCCATCAGGCTTACAATATAAGAGGTGAGGGGACACAGGATACAGGAGGAGGGAAGAGGACCTGTCCCATCAGGCTTACAATCTAAGAGGTGAGGGGACACAGGATACAGGAGGATGGAAGAGGACCTGTCCCATCAGGCTTACAATCTAAGAGGTGAGGGAACACAGGATACAGGAGGAGGGAAGAGGTCCTGTCCCATCAGGCTTACGATCTAAGAGGTGGGGTAACACAGGATACAGGAGGAGGGAAGAGGACCTGTCCCATCAGGCTGACAATATAAGAGGTAAGGGGACACAGGATACAGGAGGAGGGAAGAGGACCTGTCCCATCAGGCTTACAATCTAAGAGGTGAGGGGACACAGGATACAGGAGGAGGGAAGAGGACCTGTCCCATCAGGCTTACAATATAAGAGGTGAGGGAACACAGGATACAGAGGGAGGGAAGAGGACCTGTCCCATCAGGCTTACGATCTAAGAGGTGGGGTAACACAGGATACAGAAGGAGGGAAGAGGACCTGTCCCATCAGGCTTACAATCTAAGAGGTGGGGAACACAGGATACAGTAGGAGGGAAGAGGACCTGTCCCATCAGGCTTACAGTCTAAGAGGTGAGGGAACACTGCATACAGTAGGAGGGAAGAGGACCTGTCCCATCAGGCTTACAATCTAAGAGGTGAGGGAACACAGGATACAGGAGGAGGGAAGAGGACCTGTCCCATCAGGCTTACAATCTAAGAGGTGAGGGAAGAGGACCTGTCCCATCAGGCTTACAATCTATGAGGTGAGGGGACACAGGATACAGGGGGAGGGAAGAGTACCTGTCCCATCAGGCTTACAATCTAAGAGGTGAGGGGACACAGGATATAGTAGGAGGGAAGAGGACCTGTCCCATCAGGCTTACAATATAAGAGGTGAGGGGACACAGGATACAGTAGGAGGGAAGAGGACCTGTCCCATCAGGGTTACAATCTAAGAGGTGAGGGAACACAGGATACAGGAGGAGGGAAGAGGACCTGTCCCATCAGGCTTACAATCTAAGAGGTGGGGGAACACACAATACAGTAGGAGGGAAGAGGACCTGTCCCATAAGGCTTACAATCTAAAAGGTGAGGAGACACAGGATACAGTAGGAGGGAAGAGGACCTGTCCCATCAGGCTTACCATCTAAGAGGTGGGGGAACACAGGATACAGTAGGAGGGAAGAGGACCTGTCCCATCAGGCTTACAATCTAAAAGGTGAGGGGACACAGGATACAGTAGGAGGGAAGAGGACCTGTCCCATCAGGCTTACCATCTAAGAGGTGGGGGAACACAGGATACAGTAGGAGGGAAGAGGACCTGTCCCATCAGGCTTACAATCTAAGAGGTGAGGAGACACAGGATACAGTAGGAGGGAAGAGGACCTGTCCCATCAGGCTTACAATCTAAGAGGTGGGGTAACACATGATACAGTAGGAGGGAAGAGGACCTGTCCCATCAGGCTTACAATCTAAGAGGTGAGGGAACACAGGATACAGAAGGAGGGAGGAGGACCTGTCCCATCAGGCTTACAATATAAGAGGTGAGGGAACACAGGTTACAGGAGGAGGGAAGAGGACCTGTCCCATCAGGCTTACAATCTAAGAGGTGAGGGGACACAGGATACAGTAGCAGGGAAGAGGTCCTGTCCCATCAGGCTTACGATCTAAGAGGTGGGGTAACACAGGATACAGGAGGAGGGAAGAGGACCTGTCCCATCAGGCTTACAATCTAAGAGGTGGGGAACACAGGATACAGTAGGAGGGAAGAGGACCTGTCCCATCAGGCTTACAATCTAAGCGGTGGGGGACACAGGATACAGTAGGAGGGAAGAGGACCTGTCCCATCAGGCTTACAATCTAAGAGGTGGGGAACATAGGATACAGTAGCAGGGAAGAGGACCTGTCCCATCAGGCTTATAATCTAATCGGTGGGGGACTCAGGATACAGTAGGAGGGAAGAGGACCTGTCCCATCAGGCTTACAATCTAAGAGGTGAGGGGACACAGGATACAGTAGCAGGGAAGAGGACCTGTCCCATCAGGCTTACAATCTAAGAGGTGAGGGAACACAGGATACAGGAGGAGGGAAGAGGTCCTGTCCCATCAGGCTTACAATATAAGAGGTGAGGGGACACAGGATACAGGAGGAGGGAAGAGGACCTGTCCCATCAGGCTTACAATCTAAGAGGTGAGGGGACACAGGATACAGGAGGATGGAAGAGGACCTGTCCCATCAGGCTTACAATCTAAGAGGTGAGGGAACACAGGATACAGGAGGAGGGAAGAGGCCCTGTCCCATCAGGCTTACGATCTAAGAGGTGGGGTAACACAGGATACAGGAGGAGGGAAGAGGACCTGTCCCATCAGGCTGACAATATAAGAGGTAAGGGGACACAGGATACAGGAGGAGGGAAGAGGACCTGTCCCATCAGGCTTACAATCTAAGAGGTGAGGGGACACAGGATACAGGAGGAGGGAAGAGGACCTGTCCCATCAGGCTTACAATATAAGAGGTGAGGGAACACAGGATACAGAGGGAGGGAAGAGGACCTGTCCCATCAGGCTTACGATCTAAGAGGTGGGGTAACACAGGATACAGAAGGAGGGAAGAGGACCTGTCCCATCAGGCTTACAATCTAAGAGGTGGGGAACACAGGATACAGTAGGAGGGAAGAGGACCTGTCCCATCAGGCTTACAGTCTAAGAGGTGAGGGAACACTGCATACAGTAGGAGGGAAGAGGACCTGTCCCATCAGGCTTACAATCTAAGAGGTGAGGGAACACAGGATACAGGAGGAGGGAAGAGGACCTGTCCCATCAGGCTTACAATCTAAGAGGTGAGGGAAGAGGACCTGTCCCATCAGGCTTACAATCTATGAGGTGAGGGGACACAGGATACAGGGGGAGGGAAGAGTACCTGTCCCATCAGGCTTACAATCTAAGAGGTGAGGGGACACAGGATATAGTAGGAGGGAAGAGGACCTGTCCCATCAGGCTTACAATATAAGAGGTGAGGGGACACAGTATACAGTAGGAGGGAAGAGGACCTGTCCCATCAGGGTTACAATCTAAGAGGTGAGGGAACACAGGATACAGGAGGAGGGAAGAGGACCTGTCCCATCAGGCTTACAATCTAAGAGGTGGGGGAACACACGATACAGTAGGAGGGAAGAGGACCTGTCCCATAAGGCTTACAATCTAAAAGGTGAGGGGACACAGGATACAGTAGGAGGGAAGAGGACCTGTCCCATCAGGCTTACCATCTAAGAGGTGGGGGAACACAGGATACAGTAGGAGGGAAGAGGACCTGTCCCATCAGGCTTACAATCTAAAAGGTGAGGGGACACAGGATACAGTAGGAGGGAAGAGGACCTGTCCCATCAGGCTTACCATCTAAGAGGTGGGGGAACACAGGATACAGTAGGAGGGAAGAGGACCTGTCCCATCAGGCTTACAATCTAAGAGGTGAGGAGACACAGGATACAGTAGGAGGGAAGAGGACCTGTCCCATCAGGCTTACAATCTAAGAGGTGGGGTAACACATGATACAGTAGGAGGGAAGAGGACCTGTCCCATCAGGCTTACAATATAAGAGGTGAGGGAACACAGGATACAGAAGGAGGGAAGAGGACCTGTCCCATCAGGCTTACAATATAAGAGGTGAGGGAACACAGGTTACAGGAGGAGGGAAGAGGACCTGTCCCATCAGGCTTACAATCTAAGAGGTGAGGGGACACAGGATACAGTAGCAGGGAAGAGGTCCTGTCCCATCAGGCTTACGATCTAAGAGGTGGGGTAACACAGGATACAGGAGGAGGGAAGAGGACCTGTCCCATCAGGCTTACAATCTAAGAGGTGGGGAACACAGGATACAGTAGGAGGGAAGAGGACCTGTCCCATCAGGCTTACAATCTAAGCGGTGGGGGACACAGGATACAGTAGGAGGGAAGAGGACCTGTCCCATCAGGCTTACAATCTAAGAGGTGGGGAACATAGGATACAGTAGCAGGGAAGAGGACCTGTCCCATCAGGCTTATAATCTAATCGGTGGGGGACTCAGGATACAGTAGGAGGGAAGAGGACCTGTCCCATCAGGCTTACAATCTAAGAGGTGAGGGGACACAGGATACAGTAGCAGGGAAGAGGACCTGTCCCATCAGGCTTACAATCTAAGAGGTGAGGGAACACAGGATACAGGAGGAGGGAAGAGGTCCTGTCCCATCAGGCTTACAATATAAGAGGTGAGGGGACACAGGATACAGGAGGAGGGAAGAGGACCTGTCCCATCAGGCTTACAATCTAAGAGGTGAGGGGACACAGGATACAGGAGGATGGAAGAGGACCTGTCCCATCAGGCTTACCATCTAAGAGGTGAGGGAACACAGGATACAGGAGGAGGGAAGAGGTCCTGTCCCATCAGGCTTACGATCTAAGAGGTGGGGTAACACAGGATACAGGAGGAGGGAAGAGGACCTGTCCCATCAGGCTGACAATATAAGAGGTAAGGGGACACAGGATACAGGAGGAGGGAAGAGGACCTGTCCCATCAGGCTTACAATCTAAGAGGTGAGGGGACACAGGATACAGGAGGAGGGAAGAGGACCTGTCCCATCAGGCTTACAATCTAAGAGGTGAGGGGACACAGGATACAGTAGCAGGGAAGAGGTCCTGTCCCATCAGGCTTACGATCTAAGAGGTGGGGTAACACAGGATACAGGAGGAGGGAAGAGGACCTGTCCCATCAGGCTTACAATCTAAGAGGTGGGGAACACAGGATACAGTAGGAGGGAAGAGGACCTGTCCCATCAGGCTTACAATCTAAGCGGTGGGGGACACAGGATACAGTAGGAGGGAAGAGGACCTGTCCCATCAGGCTTACAATCTAAGAGGTGGGGAACATAGGATACAGTAGCAGGGAAGAGGACCTGTCCCATCAGGCTTATAATCTAATCGGTGGGGGACTCAGGATACAGTAGGAGGGAAGAGGACCTGTCCCATCAGGCTTACAATCTAAGAGGTGAGGGGACACAGGATACAGTAGCAGGGAAGAGGACCTGTCCCATCAGGCTTACAATCTAAGAGGTGAGGGAACACAGGATACAGGAGGAGGGAAGAGGTCCTGTCCCATCAGGCTTACAATATAAGAGGTGAGGGGACACAGGATACAGGAGGAGGGAAGAGGACCTGTCCCATCAGGCTTACAATCTAAGAGGTGAGGGGACACAGGATACAGGAGGATGGAAGAGGACCTGTCCCATCAGGCTTACAATCTAAGAGGTGAGGGAACACAGGATACAGGAGGAGGGAAGAGGTCCTGTCCCATCAGGCTTACGATCTAAGAGGTGGGGTAACACAGGATACAGGAGGAGGGAAGAGGACCTGTCCCATCAGGCTGACAATATAAGAGGTAAGGGGACACAGGATACAGGAGGAGGGAAGAGGACCTGTCCCATCAGGCTTACAATCTAAGAGGTGAGGGGACACAGGATACAGGAGGAGGGAAGAGGACCTGTCCCATCAGGCTTACAATATAAGAGGTGAGGGAACACAGGATACAGAGGGAGGGAAGAGGACCTGTCCCATCAGGCTTACGATCTAAGAGGTGGGGTAACACAGGATACAGAAGGAGGGAAGAGGACCTGTCCCATCAGGCTTACAATCTAAGAGGTGGGGAACACAGGATACAGTAGGAGGGAAGAGGACCTGTCCCATCAGGCTTACAGTCTAAGAGGTGAGGGAACACTGCATACAGTAGGAGGGAAGAGGACCTGTCCCATCAGGCTTACAATCTAAGAGGTGAGGGAACACAGGATACAGGAGGAGGGAAGAGGACCTGTCCCATCAGGCTTACAATCTAAGAGGTGAGGGAAGAGGACCTGTCCCATCAGGCTTACAATCTAAGAGGTGAGGGAACACAGGATAGTGTAGGATGGAAGAGAACCTGTCCCATTACGCCTACAATCCAGTGTTGCTTGCGAATTTTCGCCAAAGTCATTTTCGCATCGAAAATCCCATTTTCGATTTCGCCAAATTTTCGCGAAATTATTCACTATTTTCATTTCAAAAGGCGAAAATATTTTCGCATTAATTTTCGCCTAAAGTCTGTTTTTTTCGCGTTAAATATCTAAGCCCCCTTACAAGCTAGAATCACCAAATCTTCAGGGTATATTGAGATATGTGGGTACAAGAGGAAAAAGAAAATTTGCAAAAAGACCTTATAATTTTTGAGAAAATCGATTTTAAAGTTTCAAAGGAAAAAAGTTTAAATTTAAATGTAGTAAATGACAGTTACTGTAGCAAACCTAGCGGTAGTGTAAATTTAGTAATATCAAAAGAAAGGGCCAAGTGCAAGTGCCATGGGCCAAGGGCCAAGTGCAAACTGCCAGCGCAAAGGGCCAAGTGCCAGCTGCCAGCGCAAAGGGCCAAGTGCCAGCTGCCAGCGCAAAGGGCCAAGTGCAAGCACAAAGGGCCAAGTGCCAAGTGTCAGCGCAAAGGGCCAAATGCAAGCGCAAAGTGCCAAGTGTCAGCGCAAAGGGCCAAATGCAAGCGCAAAGGGCCAAGGGCCATGTGCAAAGGGCCATGCCAAGTGCAAAATGCCAAGTGCAAGCGCAAAGGGCCAAGTGAAAGCGCAAAGGGCCAAGTGCAAGCGCACAGTTTAGGTGTGATAAGTTTAGGTGTGATAAGTTTAAGCGCCAACTGCGTTAGCACCGCAGGGCACAGCTGATCAAAAGTTTTGCGCTAGCAAAGTCTGGTGCACTTCGTATAAAGTTTAATGGCTTTGCTTTGCGTGCGGGACTTTCCGCGCTATCTACACTTATCTAAACTTATCATGCCTAAACTTATCACACCTAAACTTATCACACCTGGGGCCTGATTCACAAAGCGGTGCTTACAGTTAGCACCCTGGTGAAAAGCCCTTTATCATGCCTAAACTCAGTTTAGGCATGATGGGCTCGATTCACAAAGCTTGCGCGCGGAAAACTCTGCGCGCGGAAAATTCGCGCGAGTTTCTTCTTATCACGCCTAAACTGAGTTTAGGCGTGATAAAGGGCTTTTCACAGGCGTGCAAACACTTTGCACCGCTTTGTGAATCAAGCCCCTAAACTGGCTTTTCACCAGAGTGGTGCAATGGTTATCATGCCTAAAGTCTTTTAGGCGTGATAACTGAGTTATCACCGCTTTGTGAATCGAGCCCTTTGCACTTGGCACTTTGCATTTGGCACTTTGCGTTTAACACTTTGCATTTGACACTTGGCCCTTTGCCCTATCATTTGATATTACTAAATTTACACTACCGCTAGGTTTGCTACAGTAATTGTCATTTACTGCATTTAAATGTATACTTTTTTCCTTTGAAACTTTAAAATCGATTTTCTCAAAAACTATAAGGTCTTTTTGCAAAAAAATGTTTTCCTCTTCTACCCACATATCTCCTTAATATAACCTGCAAATTTGGTGATTCTAGTTTGTAAGGGGGCTTAGTTATTAAACGCGAAAAAACGGACTTTAGGCGAAAATTAAGGCGAAATTATTCGGCGAATTTTCGTCTTTCGATACGAAAATAGTAATTATTTTTGTGAAAATTCGGTGAAAAGAGTATTTGCATTTTCGCTCATCACTACTACAATCTGAGAGGTAGTGATGTAGCGAACATCACATTTTTGGTTTACGAACTTAAACTTGCCGCAAACGTTTGCGAACCGGTGAACTGCCACAGACTTCAATGGGCAGGTGAAATTTAACACCTATAGGGACTGTTTCTGGCCACAAGAGGATGGAAACATTTAATCATTTGAGGACCGCTGTGTTAACCTCCTCCAAAGACCAGACCATTTTTCCTAAATTGGGCCACTGCAGCTTTAAGAGCTTGCTGCAAGGCCGCACAACTCAGCACACAAGTGATTCCCCCCATTTGTTGTTTTTTTTATAAATTCTACTGTTTATTTATTTTTTCTTAATTCCCTGCCTCCCCCCAGCCAGCCAATCACGGCAATCGGCTGTCATAGGCTTCAGCCTTTGAGAGCCGATCGCTCTACTGTGTCCTAGGGGGACAGCTGTGTCACACGGCTGTCCCCAGTACAGTGCTGCCTTAGATCGCAGTGCTGTACAATGTTA
Source organism: Hyperolius riggenbachi (assembly GCF_040937935.1). Lineage (NCBI taxonomy): Eukaryota > Metazoa > Chordata > Amphibia > Anura > Hyperoliidae > Hyperolius > Hyperolius riggenbachi. The sequence goes on along the minus strand of NC_090646.1, from coordinate 688,000,408 downwards.
ATAGACAGCGTCTAACAGTCTAATAGTTTCACCGTCTAACAGTCTCCTAGCAGCGATCGCCACTGGGAGACCGAAGGCCCCCCAAGCAGGAGATGCATGCGCATTACTGTACGCAATCTCCTGCTAGCCTCACTGAAAGCCGTTCACAACAATCAGTGTGGAGCGATCCTGGGGCTGCTGCCACGTTCACAACAATCGGCGTGGAGCGATCCTGGGCCTGCTGCCACGTTCACAACAATCGGGGTGGAGCGATCCTGGGGCTGCTGCCACATTCACAACAATCGGCGTGGAGCGATCCTGGGGCTTCCGCCATGTTCACAACAATCGGCGTGAAGCGATCCTGGGGCTTCCGCCATGTTCACAACAATCGGGGTGGAGCGATCCTGGGGCTGCTGCCGCGTTCACAACAATCGGCGTGGAGCGATCCTGGGGCTTCCGCCATGTTCACAACAATCGGCGTGGAGCGATCCTGGGGCTGCTGCCGCGTTCACAACAATCGGCGTGGAGCGATCCTGGGGCTTCCGCCATGTTCACAACAATCGGGGTGGAGCGATCCTGGGGCTGCTGCCGCGTTCACAACAATCGGCGTGGAGCGATGCTGGGGCTGCTGCCACGTTCACAATAATCGGTGTGGAGCGATCCTGGGGCTGCCACGTTCACAACAATCGGCGTGGAGCGATCTTGGGGCTGCTGCCACGTTCACAACAATCGGCGTGGAGCGATCCTGGGGCTGCTGCCGCGTTCACAACAATCGGCGTGGAGCAATCCTGGGGCTGCTGCCACATTCACAACAATCGGCGTAGAGCGGTCCTGGGGCTGCTGCCACGTTCACAACAATCGGCGTGCAGCGATCCTGGGGCTGCCACATTCACAACAGTCGGTGTAGAGCGGTCCTGGGGCTGCCACGTTCACAACAATCGGCGTGGAGCTATCCTGGGGCTGCTGCCACATTCACAACAATCGGCGTAGAGCGGTCCTGGGGCTGCTGCCACGTTCACAACAATCGGCGTGGAGCGATCCTGGGGCTGCTGCCACATTCACAACAATCGGCGTAGAGCGGTCCTGGGGCTGCTGCCACGTTCACAACAATCGGCGTGGAGCAATCCTGGGGCTGCTGCCACATTCACAACAATCGGTGTAGAGCGGTCCTGGGGCTGCCACGTTCACAACAATCGGCGTGCAACGATCCTGGGGCTGCCACATTCACAACAATCGGCGTAGAGCGGTCCTGGGGCTGCTGCCACGTTCACAACAATCGGCGTGGAGCGATCCTGGGGCTGCTGCCACATTCACAACAATCGGTGTAGAGCGGTCCTGGGGCTGCCACGTTCACAACAATCGGCGTGCAGCGATCCTGGGGCTGCCACATTCACAACAATCGGCGTGGAGCGATCCTGGGGCTGCTGCCACGTTCACAACAATCGGCGTGGAGCGGTCCTGGGGCTGCCACGTTCACAACAATCGGCGTGCAGCGATCCTGGGGCTGCCACATTCACAACAATCGGCGTGGAGCGATCCTGGGGCTGCTGCCGCGTTCACAACAATCGGCGTGGAGCAATCCTGGGGCTGCTGCCACATTCACAACAATCGGCGTAGAGCGGTCCTGGGGCTGCTGCCGCGTTCACAACAATCGGCGTGCAGCGATCCTGGGGCTGCCGCATTCACAACAATCGGCGTGGAGCGATCCTGGGGCTGGTGCCACATTCACAACAATCGGCGTGGAGCGATCCTGGGGCTGCTGCCATGTTCACAACAATCGGCGTGGAGCGATCCTGGGGCTGCTGCCATGTTCACAACAATCGGCGTGGAGCGATCCTGGGGCTGCCACAATACAACAATCGGCGTGGAGCAATCCTGGGGCTGCTGCCACGTTCACAACAATCGGCGTGGAGCGATCCTGGGGCTGCTGCCACGTTCACAACAATCAGTGTGGAGCAATCCTGGGGCTGCTGCCACATTCACAACAATCGGCGTAGAGCGGTCCAGGGCCTGCTGCCACGTTCACAACAATCGGGGTGGAGCGATCCTGGGGCTGCTGCCACATTCACAACAATCGGCGTGGAGCGATCCTGGGGCTTCCGCCATGTTCACAACAATCGGCGTGAAGCGATCCTGGGGCTTCCGCCATGTTCACAACAATCGGGGTGGAGCGATCCTGGGGCTGCTGCCGCGTTCACAACAATCGGCGTGGAGCGATCCTGGGGCTGCTGCCACGTTCACAATAATCGGTGTGGAGCGATCCTGGGGCTGCCACGTTCACAACAATCGGCGTGGAGCGATCCTGGGGCTGCTGCCACGTTCACAACAATCGTCGTGGAGCGATCCTGGGGCTGCTGCCATGTTCACAATAATCGGTGTGGAGCGATCCTAGGGCTGCTGCCACGTTCACAACAATCGGCGTGGAGCGATCCTGGGGCTGCTGCCGCGTTCACAACAATCGGCGTGGAGCGATCCTGGGGCTGCTGCCGCGTTCACAACAATCGGCGTGGAGCAATCCTGGGGCTGCTGCCACATTCACAACAATCGGCGTAGAGCGGTCCTGGGGCTGCTGCCACGTTCACAACAATCGGCGTGCAGCGATCCTGGGGCTGCCACATTCACAACAGTCGGTGTAGAGCGGTCCTGGGGCTGCCGCGTTCACAACAATCGGCGTGCAGCGATCCTGGGGCTGCCACGTTCACAACAATCGGCGTGCAACGATCCTGGGGCTGCCACATTCACAACAATTGGCGTAGAGCGGTCCTGGGGCTGCTGCCACGTTCACAACAATCGGCGTGGAGCGATCCTGGGGCTGCTGCCACATTCACAACAATCGGTGTAGAGCGGTCCTGGGGCTGCCACGTTCACAACAATCGGCGTGCAGCGATCCTGGGGCTGCCACATTCACAACAATCGGCGTGGAGCGATCCTGGGGCTGCTGCCACGTTCACAACAATCGGCGTGGAGCGGTCCTGGGGCTGCCACGTTCACAACAATCGGCGTGCAGCGATCCTGGGGCTGCCACATTCACAACAATCGGCGTGGAGCGATCCTGGGGCTGCTGCCGCGTTCACAACAATCGGCGTGGAGCAATCCTGGGGCTGCTGCCACATTCACAACAATCGGCGTAGAGCGGTCCTGGGCCTGCTGCCACGTTCACAACAATCGGGGTGGAGCGATCCTGGGGCTGCTGCCACATTCACAACAATCGGCGTGGAGCGATCCTGGGGCTTCCGCCATGTTCACAACAATCGGCGTGAAGCGATCCTGGGGCTTCCGCCATGTTCACAACAATCGGGGTGGAGCGATTCTGGGGCTGCTGCCGCGTTCACAACAATCGGCGTGGAGCGATCCTGGGGCTGCTGCCACATTCACAACAATCGGCGTGGAGCGGTCCTGGGGCTGCTGCCGCGTTCACAACAATCGGCGTGCAGCGATCCTGGGGCTGCCGCATTCACAACAATCGGCGTGGAGCGATCCTGGGGCTGGTGCCACATTCACAACAATCGGCGTGGAGCGATCCTGGGGCTGCTGCCACGTTCACAACAATCGGCGTGGAGCGATCCTGGGGCTGCTGCCATGTTCACAACAATCGGCGTGGAGCGATCCTGGGGCTGCCACATTCACAACAATCGGCATGGAGCAATCCTGGGGCTGCTGCCACGTTCACAACAATCGGCGTAGAGCGATCCTGGGGCTGCTGCCACGTTCACAACAATCAGTGTGGAGCAATCCTGGGGCTGCTGCCACATTCACAACAATCGGCGTAGAGCGGTCCTGGGCCTGCTGCCACGTTCACAACAATCGGGGTGGAGCGATCCTGGGGCTGCTGCCACATTCACAACAATCGGCGTGGAGCGATCCTGGGGCTTCCGCCATGTTCACAACAATCGGCGTGAAGCGATCCTGGGGCTTCCGCCATGTTCACAACAATCGGGGTGGAGCGATCCTGGGGCTGCTGCCGCGTTCACAACAATCGGCGTGGAGCGATCCTGGGGCTGCTGCCACGTTCACAATAATCGGTGTGGAGCGATCCTGGGGCTGCCACGTTCACAACAATCGGCGTGGAGCGATCCTGGGGCTGCTGCCACGTTCACAACAATCGTCGTGGAGCGATCCTGGGGCTGCTGCCATGTTCACAATAATCGGTGTGGAGCGATCCTAGGGCTGCTGCCACGTTCACAACAATCGGCGTGGAGCGATCCTGGGGCTGCTGCCGCGTTCACAACAATCGGCGTGGAGCGATCCTGGGGCTGCTGCCGCGTTCACAACAATCGGCGTGGAGCAATCCTGGGGCTGCTGCCACATTCACAACAATCGGCGTAGAGCGGTCCTGGGGCTGCTGCCACGTTCACAACAATCGGCGTGCAGCGATCCTGGGGCTGCCACATTCACAACAGTCGGTGTAGAGCGGTCCTGGGGCTGCCACGTTCACAACAATCGGCGTGCAGCGATCCTGGGGCTGCCACATTCACAACAATCGGCGTGGAGCGATCCTGGGGCTGCTGCCACATTCACAACAATCGGCGTAGAGCGGTCCTGGGGCTGCTGCCACGTTCACAACAATCGGCGTGGAGCGATCCTGGGGCTGCTGCCACATTCACAACAATCGGCGTAGAGCAGTCCTGGGGCTGCTGCCACGTTCACAACAATCGGCGTGGAGCAATCCTGGGGCTGCTGCCACATTCACAACAATCGGTGTAGAGCGGTCCTGGGGCTGCCACGTTCACAACAATCGGCGTGCAGCGATCCTGGGGCTGCCACATTCACAACAATTGGCGTAGAGCGGTCCTGGGGCTGCTGCCACGTTCACAACAATCGGCGTGGAGCGATCCTGGGGCTGCTGCCACATTCACAACAATTGGTGTAGAGCGGTCCTGGGGCTGCCACGTTCACAACAATCGGCGTGCAGCGATCCTGGGGCTGCCACATTCACAACAATCGGCGTGGAGCGATCCTGGGGCTGCTGCCATGTTCACAACAATAGGCGTGGAGCGGTCCTGGGGCTGCCACGTTCACAACAATCGGCGTGCAGCGATCCTGGGGCTGCCACATTCACAACAATCGGCGTGGAGCGATCCTGGGGCTGCTGCCGCGTTCACAACAATCGGCGTGGAGCAATCCTGGGGCTGCTGCCACATTCACAACAATCGGCGTAGAGCGGTCCTGGGCCTGCTGCCACGTTCACAACAATCGGGGTGGAGCGATCCTGGGGCTGCTGCCACATTCACAACAATCGGCGTGGAGCGGTCCTGGGGCTGCTGCCGCGTTCACAACAATCGGCGTGCAGCGATCCTGGGGCTGACGCATTCACAACAATCGGCGTGGAGCGATCCTGGGGCTGCCACATTCACAACAATCGGCATGGAGCGATCCTGGGGCTGGTGCCACATTCACAACAATCGGCGTGGAGCGATCCTGGGGCTGCTGCCACGTTCACAACAATCGGCGTGGAGCGATCCTGGGGCTGCTGCCATGTTCACAACAATCGGCGTGGAGCGATCCTGGGGCTGCCACATTCACAACAATCGGCATGGAGCGATCCTGGGGCTGCTGCCACGTTCACAACAATCAGCGTGGAGCGGTCCTGGGGCTGCCACGTTCACAACAATCGGCGTGGAGCGATCCTGGGGCTGCTGCCATATTCACAACAATCGGGGTGGAGCGATCCTGGGGCTGCTGCCACGTTCACAACAATCGGCGTGCAGCAATCCTGGGGCTGCCACGTTCACAACAATCAGCGTGCAGCAATCCTGGGGCTGCCACGTTCACGACAATTGGCGTGCAGAAATCCTGGGGCTGCCACGTTCACAACAATCGGCGTGGAGTGATCCTGGGGCTGCTGCCACGTTCACAACAATCGGTGTGGAGCGATCCTGGGGGTGCCACAGTCACAACAATCGGCGTGCAGCAATCCTGGGGCTGCCACGTTCACAACAATTGGCGTGCAGAAATCCTGGGGCTGCCACGTTCACAACAATCGGCGTAGAGCGGTCCTGGGGCTGCTGCCACGTTCACAACAATCGTCGTGGAGCGATCCTGGGGCTGCTGCCACGTTCACAACAATCGGCGTGGAGCGATCCTGGGGCTGCTGCCACGTTCAAAACAATCAGTGTGGAGCAATCCTGGGGCTGCTGCCACATTCACAACAATCGGCGTAGAGCGGTCCTGGGCCTGCTGCCACGTTCACAACAATCGGGGTGGAGCGATCCTGGGGCTGACGCATTCACAACAATCGGCGTGGAGCGATCCTGGGGCTGCCACATTCACAACAATCGGCATGGAGCGATCCTGGGGCTGGTGCCACATTCACAACAATCGGCGTGGAGCGATCCTGGGGCTGCTGCCACGTTCACAACAATCGGCGTGGAGCGATCCTGGGGCTGCTGCCACGTTCACAACAATCGGCGTGGAGCGATCCTGGGGCTGCTGCCACATTCACAACAATCGGGGTGGAGCAATCCTGGGGCTGCTGCCACATTCACAACAATCGGCGTAGAGCGGTCCTGGGGCTGGTGCCACATTCACAACAATCAGCGTGGAGCGGTCCTGGGGCTGCTGCCACGTTCACAACAATCGGCGTATAGCGATTCTGGGGCTGGTGCCACATTCACAACAATCGGCGTAGAGCGGTCCTGGGGCTGGTGCCACATTCACAACAATCAGCGTGGAGCGGTCCTGGGGCTGCTGCCACGTTCACAACAATCCGCGTATAGCGATTCTGGGGCTGGTGCCACATTCACAACAATTGGCGTGGAGCGATCCTGGGGCTGCCACGTTCACAACAATCTGCGTGGAGCGGTCCTGGGGCTGCCGCATTCACAACAATCGGCATGGAGTGATCCTGGGGCTGCCACGTTCACGACAATCGGCGTGGAGCGATCCTGGGGCTGCCACAATCACAACAATCGGCGTGCAGCGATCCTGGGGCTGCCACATTCACAACAATCGGCGTGGAGCGATCCTGGGGCTGCCACATTCACAACAATCGGCGTGTAGTGATCCTGGGGCTGCCACATTCACAATAATCGGTGTGGAGCGATCCTGGGGCTGCCACGTTCACAACAATCGGTGTGCAGCGGTCCTGGGGCTGCCACATTCACAACAATCGGCGTGGAGCGATCCTGGGGCTGCCACATTCACAACAATCGGCGTGTAGCGATCCTGGGGCTGCCACATTCACAATAATCGGTGTGGAGCGTTCCTGGGGCTGCCACGTTCACAACAATCGGTGTGCAGCGATCCTGGGGCTGCCACATTCACAACAATCGGCGTGGAGCGATCCTGGGGCTGCCACGTTCACAACAATCGGCGTGGAGCGATCCTGAGGCTGCTGCCACGTTCACAACAATCGGCGTGGAGCGATCCTGGGGCTGCCACATTCACAACAATCGGCGTGGAGCGATCCTGGGGCTGCTGCCATGTTCACAACAATCGGCGTGGAGCGATCCTGGGGCTGCTGCCACGTTCACAACAATCGGCGTAGAGCGGTCCTGGGGCTGCTGCGTTCACAACAATCGGTGTGGAGCGATCCTGGGGCTGCCACATTCACAACAATCAGCGTGGAGCGATCCTGGGGCTGCCACGTTCATGACAATCGGCGTGGAGCGATCCTGGGGCTGCCACATTCACGACAATTGGCGTGGAGCGATCCTGGGGCTGCTGCCACGTTCACAACAATCGGCGTGGAGCGATCCTGGGGCTGCTGCCACGTTCACAACAATCGGCATGGAGCGATCCTGGGGCTGCTGCCACGTTCACAACAATCGGCGTTTAGCGATTCTGCACTCCCCATCAGACAGAAATCTTACCCCCTTCCATGTAGTATGAGAGCCACACCTACACAGTCTATTCTATGGAGCTGCACTCCCCATCAGACAGAGATCTTACCCCCTTCCATGTAGTATGAGAGCCATACTATACAGTCTATTCTATGGAGCTGCACTCCCCATCAGACAGAAATCTTACCCCCCTCCATGTAGTATGAGAGCCACACCTACACAGTCTATTCTATGGAGCTGCACTCCCCATCAGACAGAAATCTTACCCCCTTCCATGTAGTATGAGAGCCATACTCTGCACAGTCTATTCTATGAAGCTGAACTCCCCATCAGACAGAAATCTTACCCCCTTCCATGTAGTATGAGAGCCACACCTACACAGTCTATTCTATGGAGCTGCACTCCCCATCAGACAGAAATCTTACCCCCTTCCATGTAGTATGAGAGCCACACCTACACAGTCTATTCTATGGAGCTGCACTCCCCATCAGACAGAAATCTTACCCCCTTCCATGTAGTATGAGAGCCATACCTACACAGTCTATTCTATGAAGCTGAACTCCCCATCAGACAGAAATCTTACCCCCTTCCATGTAGTATGAGAGCCACACCTACACAGTCTATTCTATGGAGCTGCACTCCCCATCAGACAGAAATCTTACCCCCTTCCATGTAGTATGAGAGCCACACCTACACAGTCTATTCTATGGAGCTGCACTCCCCATCAGACAGAAATCTTACCCCCTTCCATGTAGTATGAGAGCCACACCTACACAGTCTATTCTATGGAGCTGCACTCCCCATCAGACAGAAATCTTACCCCCTCCATGTAGTATGAGAGCCACACCTACACAGTCTATTCTATGGAGCTGCACTCCCCATCAGACAGAAATCTTACCCCCTTCCATGTAGTATGAGAGCCACACCTACACAGTCTATTCTATGGAGCTGCACTCCCCATCAGACAGAAATCTTACCCGCTTCCATGTAGTATGAGAGCCACACCTACACAGTCTATTCTATGGAGCTGCACTCCCCATCAGACAGAAATCTTACCTCCTTCCATGTAGTATGAGAGCCACACCTACACAGTCTATTCTATGGAGCTGCACTCCCCATCAGACAGAAATCTTACCCCCTTCCATGTAGTATGAGAGCCACACCTACACAGTCTATTCTATGGAGCTGCACTCCCCATCAGACAGAAATCTTACCCCCTTCCATGTAGTATCAGAGCCACACCTACACAGTCTATTCTATGGAGCTGCACTCCCCATCAGACAGAAATCTTACCCCCTTCCATGTAGTATGAGAGCCATACCTTCACAGTCTATTCTATGGAGCTGCACTCCCCATCAGACAGAAATCTTACCCCCTTCCATGTAGTATGAGAGCCATACTCTGCACAGTCTATTCTATGAAGCTGAACTCCCCATCAGACAGAAATCTTACCCCCTTCCATGTAGTATGAGAGCCACACCTACACAGTCTATTCTATGGAGCTGCACTCCCCATCAGACAGAAATCTTACCCCCTTCCATGTAGTATGAGAGCCACACCTACACAGTCTATTCTATGGAGCTGCACTCCCCATCAGACAGAAATCTTACCCCCTTCCATGTAGTATGAGAGCCATACCTACACAGTCTATTCTATGAAGCTGAACTCCCCATCAGACAGAAATCTTACCCCCTTCCATGTAGTATGAGAGCCACACCTACACAGTCTATTCTATGGAGCTGCACTCCCCATCAGACAGAAATCTTACCCCCTTCCATGTAGTATGAGAGCCACACCTACACAGTCTATTCTATGGAGCTGCACTCCCCATCAGACAGAAATCTTACCCCCTTCCATGTAGTATGAGAGCCACACCTACACAGTCTATTCTATGGAGCTGCACTCCCCATCAGACAGAAATCTTACCCCCTCCATGTAGTATGAGAGCCACACCTACACAGTCTATTCTATGGAGCTGCACTCCCCATCAGACAGAAATCTTACCCCCTTCCATGTAGTATGAGAGCCACACCTACACAGTCTATTCTATGGAGCTGCACTCCCCATCAGACAGAAATCTTACCCGCTTCCATGTAGTATGAGAGCCACACCTACACAGTCTATTCTATGGAGCTGCACTCCCCATCAGACAGAAATCTTACCTCCTTCCATGTAGTATGAGAGCCACACCTACACAGTCTATTCTATGGAGCTGCACTCCCCATCAGACAGAAATCTTACCCCCTTCCATGTAGTATGAGAGCCACACCTACACAGTCTATTCTATGGAGCTGCACTCCCCATCAGACAGAAATCTTACCCCCTTCCATGTAGTATCAGAGCCACACCTACACAGTCTATTCTATGGAGCTGCACTCCCCATCAGACAGAAATCTTACCCCCTTCCATGTAGTATGAGAGCCACACCTACACAGTCTATTCTATGGAGCTGCACTCCCCATCAGACAGAAATCTTACCTCCTTCCATGTAGTATGAGAGCCACACCTACACAGTCTATTCTATGGAGCGGCACTCCCCATCAGACAGAAATCTTACCCCCCTCCATGTAGTATGAGAGCCACACCTACACAGTCTATTCTATGGAGCTGCACTCCCCATCAGACAGAAATCTTACCCCCCTCCATGTAGTATGAGAGCCATACTCTACACAGTCTATTCTATGGAGCTGCACATCCCATCAGACAGAAATCTTACCCCCTTCCATGTAGTATGAGAGCCACACCTACCTACACAGTCTATTCTATGGAGCTGCACTCCCCATCAGACAGAAATCTTACCTCCTTCCATGTAGTATGAGAGCCACACCTACACAGTCTATTCTATGGAGCTGCACTCCCCATCAGACAGAGATCTTACCCCCTTCCATGTAGTATGAGAGCCACACCTACACAGTCTATTCTATGGAGCTGCACTCCCCATCAGACAGAAATCTTACCCCCTTCCATGTAGTATGAGAGCCATACTCTACACAGTCTATTCTATGGAGCTGCACGCCCCATCAGACAGAAATCTTACCCCCTTCCATGTAGTATGAGAGCCACACCTACACAGTCTATTCTATGGAGCTGCACTCCCCATCAGACAGAAATCTTACCTCCTTCCATGTAGTATGAGAGCCATACCTACACAGTCTATTCTATGGAGCTGAACTCACCATCAGACAGAAATCTTTGCAAGATGCTGCACACAAAGATGCTGTACACATGCAACAGATCAGTATCTGCAAAAGATCTGTTCCTGCCAAAAATCCATTCCTGCAAAATGCATTCATAGTCTATGATATTTGCAGATCCCATACACACCTTCTTTAACCTCCCTGGCGGTAAGCCCGAGCTGAGCTCGGGCTATGCCGCGCAGGGGGAGATCTCAGCCCCTGGTGGGGCGATTTTTAATCTGTAAATTGCTGTGCGCGCAGCCAGCACTTTGCTAGCCGCGCGCACAGCTTGATCGCCGCCGCTCTGCGGCGATCGGCCGCACGCAGCGGCGAAAGAGGGCCCCCCCCCCGCCAGAGCCCTGCGCTGCCCGGACCAATGAGTTCCGGGCAGTGCTATGGGCTGGATCGGAGGTGTCTGACGTCAGGACGTCGGCTGACGTCCATGACGTCATCCCGATCGTCGCCATGGCGACAGGAGAAGCCAAACAGGGGAACGCGTTGTATACGCGTTCCCCTGTTTGCTATAGATGCCGGCGACGATCGCACTAGAGGGACACATGCGCCCTCTAGTGGTGTTTCATGTAGCTACCACTCTGGTAGCTTTACATGAAACAAAAAAAAAAAATAAAAAAAAAAGTTTTTTTTGCCAATTTGGCAAAAAAAATTAACCGCCAGGGAGGTTAACTGACATTTATCTGCAGATCAGACCTACCAGGATGGATTTTCAGATCTGCAGATGATTGTCAGATCTGCAGATGAAGTCTGTTAAACAAGGTATATATATATATTTATTTTTTTTTTTTTTAATTGTCACAAACAGACTTTGAATAGATGAAACGCAATAACAATTTTCATTGGTGTGAATAACTTGTACCATGTAGTGATGAAGAATGTATTCTTACACCTTCTCTATGGAAATGCTAACAGTGTTTTAAGTGAAACACTGGAGTGTGTAAATGATTTACACAGAATCTGCTCATATTTATTTATTATTTATTTATTGTATTTATAAAGCGCCAACATATTACGCAGCGCTGGACATTAGTTTAGGTTACAGACAATATTTAGGGGTGACATACAGCAATATGACAATACAGGAGTACATGCAGACCAGATCACACAGCACAGTATGAGTACAAGGTAATGCTTAGTCACTGGATGGGAGCATGGAGATCACACAGCACAGTATGAGTACAAGGTAATGCTCAGTCACTGGATGGAGCATGGAGATCACACAGCACAGTATGAGTACAAGGCAATGCTTAGTCACTGGATGGGAGCATGGAGATCACACAGCACAGTATGAGTACAAGGTAATGCTTAGTCACTGGATGGAGCATGGAGATCACACAGCACAGTATGAGTACAAGGTAATGCTTAGTCACTGGATGGAGCATGGAGATCACACAGCACAGTATGAGTACAAGGTAATGCTTAGTCACTGGATGGGAGCATGGAGATCACACAGCACAGTATGAGTACAAGGTAATGCTTAGTCACTGGATGGAGCCTGGAGATCACACAGCACAGTATGAGTACAAGGTAATGCTTAGTCACTGGATGGGAGCATGGAGATCACACAGCACAGTATGAGTACAAGGTAATGCTCAGTCACTGGAGGGGAGCATGGAGATCACACAGCACAGTATGAGTACCAGGTAATGCTTAGTCACTGGAGGGGAGCATGGAGATCACACAGCACAGTATGAGTACAAGGTAATGCTTAGTCACTGGATGGGAGCATGGAGATCACACAGCACAGTATGAGTACAAGGTAATGCTTAGTCACTGGATGGAGCCTGGAGATCACACAGCACAGTATGAGTACAAGGTAATGCTTAGTCACTGGATGGGAGCATGGAGATCACACAGCACAGTATGAGTACAAGGTAATGCTTAGTCACTGGAGGGGAGCATGGAGATCACACAGCACAGTATGAGTACAAGGTAATGCTTAGTCACTGGAGGGGAGCATGGAGATCACACAGCACAGTATGAGTACAAGGTAATGCTCAGTCACTGGATGGAGCATGGAGATCACACAGCACAGTATGAGTACAAGGTAATGCTTAGTCACTGGAGGGGAGCATGGAGATCACACAGCACAGTATGAGTACAAGGTAATGCTTAGTCACTGGAGGGGAGCATAGAGATCACACAGCACAGTATGAGTACAAGGTAATGCTTAGTCACTGGATGGAGCATGGAGATCACACAGCACAGTATGAGTACAAGGTAATGCTTAGTCACTGGATGGAGCATGGAGATCACACGGCACAGTATGAGTACCAGGTAATGCTCAGTCACTGGATGGAGCATGGAGATCACACAGCACAGTATGAGTACAAGGTAATGCTTAGTCACTGGATGGGAGCATGGAGATCACACAGCACAGTATGAGTACAAGGTAATGCTTAGTCACTGGATGGAGCATGGAGATCACACAGCACAGTATGAGTACAAGGTAATGCTTAGTCACTGGATGGAGCATGGAGATCACACAGCACAGTATGAGTACAAGGTAATGCTTAGTCACTGGATGGAGCATGGAGATCACACAGCACAGTATGAGTACAAGGTAATGCTTAGTCACTGGAGGGGAGCATGGAGATCACACAGCACAGTATGAGTACAAGGTAATGCTTAGTCACTGGAGGGGAGCATGGAGATCACACAGCACAGTATGAGTACCAGGTAATGCTTAGTCAGTCACTGGAGGGGAGCATGGAGATCACACAGCACAGTATGAGTACCAGGTAATGCTTAGTCAGTCACTGGATGGGAGCATGGAGATCACACAGCACAGTATGAGTACAAGGTAATGCTTAGTCACTGAATGGAGCATGGAGATCACACAGCACAGTATGAGTACAAGGTAATGCTTAGTCACTGGAGGGGAGCATGGAGATCACACAGCACAGTATGAGTACAAGGTAATGCTTAGTCACTGGAGGGGAGCATGGAGATCACACAGCACAGTATGAGTACCAGGTAATGCTTAGTCAGTCACTGGAGGGGAGCATGGAGATCACACAGCACAGTATGAGTACCAGGTAATGCTTAGTCAGTCACTGGATGGGAGCATGGAGATCACACAGCACAGTATGAGTACAAGGTAATGCTTAGTCACTGGATGGAGCAGGGAGATCACGCAGCACAGTATGAGTACAAGGTAATGCTTAGTCACTGGAGGGGAGCATGGAGATCACACAGCACAGTATGAGTACAAGGTAATGCTTAGTCACTGGATGGAGCATGGAGATCACACGGCACAGTATGAGTACCAGGTAATGCTCAGTCACTGGATGGAGCATGGAGATCACACAGCACAGTATGAGTACAAGGTAATGCTTAGTCACTGGATGGGAGCATGGAGATCACACAGCACAGTATGAGTACAAGGTAATGCTTAGTCACTGGATGGAGCATGGAGATCACACAGCACAGTATGAGTACAAGGTAATGCTTAGTCACTGGATGGAGCATGGAGATCACACAGCACAGTATGAGTACAAGGTAATGCTTAGTCACTGGATGGAGCATGGAGATCACACAGCACAGTATGAGTACAAGGTAATGCTTAGTCACTGGAGGGGAGCATGGAGATCACACAGCACAGTATGAGTACAAGGTAATGCTTAGTCACTGGAGGGGAGCATGGAGATCACACAGCACAGTATGAGTACCAGGTAATGCTTAGTCAGTCACTGGAGGGGAGCATGGAGATCACACAGCACAGTATGAGTACCAGGTAATGCTTAGTCAGTCACTGGATGGGAGCATGGAGATCACACAGCACAGTATGAGTACAAGGTAATGCTTAGTCACTGAATGGAGCATGGAGATCACACAGCACAGTATGAGTACCAGGTAATGCTTAGTCAGTCACTGGATGGGAGCATGGAGATCACACAGCACAGTATGAGTACAAGGTAATGCTTAGTCACTGAATGGAGCATGGAGATCACACAGCACAGTATGAGTACAAGGTAATGCTTAGTCACTGGATGGAGCATGGAGATCACACAGCACAGTATGAGTACAAGGTAATGCTCAGTCACTGGATGGGAGCATGGAGATCACACAGCACAGTATGAGTACAAGGTAATGCTTAGTCACTGGAGGGGAGCATGGAGATCACACAGCACAGTATGAGTACAAGGTAATGCTTAGTCACTGGAGGGGAGCATGGAGATCACACAGCACAGTATGAGTACAAGGTAATGCTTAGTCACTGGATGGCAGCATGGAGATCACACAGCACAGTATGAGTACCAGGTAATGCTTAGTCAGTCACTGGATGGGAGCATGGAGATCACACAGCACAGTATGAGTACAAGGTAATGCTTAGTCACTGAATGGAGCATGGAGATCACACAGCACAGTATGAGTACCAGGTAATGCTTAGTCACTGGAGGGGAGCATGGAGATCACACAGCACAGTATGAGTACCAGGTAATGCTTAGTCAGTCACTGGAGGGGAGCATGGAGATCACACAGCACAGTATGAGTACAAGGTAATGCTTAGTCACTGGATGGAGCATGGAGATCACACAGCACAGTATGAGTACAAGGTAATGCTTAGTCACTGGAGGGGAGCATGGAGATCACACAGCACAGTATGAGTACAAGGTAATGCTTAGTCACTGGATGGGAGCATGGAGATCACACA
This sequence comes from Hyperolius riggenbachi, assembly GCF_040937935.1. Classification (NCBI taxonomy): domain Eukaryota; kingdom Metazoa; phylum Chordata; class Amphibia; order Anura; family Hyperoliidae; genus Hyperolius; species Hyperolius riggenbachi. The sequence goes on along the minus strand of NC_090646.1, from coordinate 687,984,800 downwards.
GCACAGTATGAGTACCAGGTAATGCTTAGTCAGTCACTGGAGGGGAGCATGGAGATCACACAGCACAGTATGAGTACTAGGTAATGCTTAGTCACTGGATGGAGCATGGAGATCACACAGCACAGTATGAGTACAAGGTAATGCTTAGTCACTGGAGGGGAGCATGGAGATCACACAGCACAGTATGAGTACAAGGTAATGCTCAGTCACTGGATGGAGCATGGAGATCACACAGCACAGTATGAGTACAAGGTAATGCTTAGTCACTGGATGGAGCATGGAGATCACACAACACAGTATGAGTACCAGGTAATGCTCAGTCACTGGATGGAGCATGGAGATCACACAGCACAGTATGAGTACAAGGTAATGCTTAGTCACTGGATGGAGCATGGAGATCACACAGCACAGTATGAGTACAAGGTAATGCTCAGTCACTGGATGGAGCATGGAGATCACACAGCACAGTATGAGTACAAGGTAATGCTTAGTCACTGGAGGGGAGCATGGAGATCACACAGCACAGTATGAGTACAAGGTAATGCTTAGTCACTGGATGGAGCATGGAGATCACACAGCACAGTATGAGTACAAGGTAATGCTTAGTCACTGGATGGAGCATGGAGATCACACAGCACAGTATGAGTACAAGGTAATGCTTAGTCACTGGATGGGAGCATGGAGATCACACAGCACAGTATGAGTACAAGGTAATGCTTAGTCACTGGATGGAGCATGGAGATCACACAGCACAGTATGAGTACAAGGTAATGCTTAGTCACTGGATGGAGCATGGAGATCACACAGCACAGTATGAGTACAAGGTAATGCTTAGTCACTGGATGGGAGCATGGAGATCACACAGCACAGTATGAGTACAGGGTAATGCTTAGTCACTAGAGGGGAGCATGGAGATCACACAGCACAGTATGAGTACAGGGTAATGCTTAGTCACTGGATGGGAGCATGGAGATCACACAGCGCAGTATGAGTACAAGGTAATGCTTAGTCACTGGATGGGAGCATGGAGATCACACAGCACAGTATGAGTACAGGGTAATGCTTAGTCACTGGATGGGAGCATGGAGATCACACAGCACAGTATGAGTACAAGGTAATGCTTAGTCACTGGATGGAGCATGGAGATCACACAGCACAGTATGAGGACAAGGTAATGCTTAGTCACTGGATGGGAGCATGGAGATCACACAGCACAGTATGAGTACAAGGTAATGCTTAGTCACTGGAGGGGAGCATGGAGATCACACAGCACAGTATGAGTACAAGGTAATGCTTAGTCACTGGAGGGGAGCATGGAGATCACACAGCACAGTATGAGTACCAGGTAATGCTTAGTCAGTCACTGGAGGGGAGCATGGAGATCACACTGCACAGTATGAGTACAAGGTAATGCTTAGTCACTGGATGGAGCATGGAGATTACACAGCACAGTATGAGTACAAGGTAATGCTTAGTCACTGGATGGAGCATGGAGATCACACAGCACAGTATGAGTACAAGGTAATGCTTAGTCACTGGATGGAGCATGGAGATCACACAGCACAGTATGAGTACAAGGTAATGCTTAGTCACTGGAGGGGAGCATGGAGATCACACAGCACAGTATGAGTACAAGGTAATGCTTAGTCACTGGAGGGGAGCATGGAGATCACACAGCACAGTATGAGTACAAGGTAATGCTTAGTCACTGGATGGGAGCATGGAGATCACACAGCACAGTATGAGTACAAGGTAATGCTTAGTCACTGGATGGAGCATGGAGATCACACAGCACAGTAGGAGTACAAGGTAATGCTCAGTCACTGGAGGGGAGCATGGAGATCACACAGCACAGTATGAGTACAAGGTAATGCTTAGTCACTGGATGGGAGCATGGAGATCACACAGCACAGTATGAGTACAGGGTAATGCTTAGTCACTAGAGGGGAGCATGGAGATCACACAGCACAGTATGAGTACAGGGTAATGCTTAGTCACTGGATGGGAGCATGGAGATCACACAGCGCAGTATGAGTACAAGGTAATGCTTAGTCACTGGATGGGAGCATGGAGATCACACAGCACAGTATGAGTACAGGGTAATGCTTAGTCACTGGATGGGAGCATGGAGATCACACAGCACAGTATGAGTACAAGGTAATGCTTAGTCACTGGAGGGGAGCATGGAGATCACACAGCACAGTATGAGTACAAGGTAATGCTTAGTCACTGGATGGAGCATGGAGATCACACAGCACAGTATGAGTACAAGGTAATGCTTAGTCACTGGAGGGGAGCATGGAGATCACACAGCACAGTATGAGTACAAGGTAATGCTTAGTCACTGGAGGGGAGCATGGAGATCACACAGCACAGTATGAGTACAAGGTAATGCTTAGTCACTGGATGGAGCATGGAGATCACACAGCACAGTATGAGTACAAGGTAATGCTTAGTCACTGGAGGGGAGCATGGAGATCACACAGCACAGTATGAGTACAAGGTAATGCTTAGTCACTGGAGGGGAGCATGGAGATCACACAGCACAGTATGAGTACCAGGTAATGCTTAGTCAGTCACTGGAGGGGAGCATGGAGATCACACTGCACAGTATGAGTACAAGGTAATGCTTAGTCACTGGATGGAGCATGGAGATTACACAGCACAGTATGAGTACAAGGTAATGCTTAGTCACTGGATGGAGCATGGAGATCACACAGCACAGTATGAGTACAAGGTAATGCTTAGTCACTGGATGGAGCATGGAGATCACACAGCACAGTATGAGTACAAGGTAATGCTTAGTCACTGGAGGGGAGCATGGAGATCACACAGCACAGTATGAGTACAAGGTAATGCTTAGTCACTGGAGGGGAGCATGGAGATCACACAGCACAGTATGAGTACAAGGTAATGCTTAGTCACTGGATGGGAGCATGGAGATCACACAGCACAGTATGAGTACAAGGTAATGCTTAGTCACTGGATGGAGCATGGAGATCACACAGCACAGTAGGAGTACAAGGTAATGCTTAGTCACTAGATGGGAGCATGGAGATCACACAGCACAGTATGAGTACAAGGTAATGCTTAGTCACTGGATGGAGCATGGAGATCACACAGCACAGTATGAGTACACGGTAATGCTTAGTCACTGGATGGGAGCATGGAGATCACACAGCACAGTATGAGTACAAGGTAATGCTTAGTCACTGGATGGAGCATGGAGATCACACAGCACAGTATTAGTACAAGGTAATGCTTAGTCACTGGATGGAGCATGGAGATCACACAGCACAGTATGAGTACAAGGTAATGCTTAGTCACTGGATGGGAGCATGGAGATCACACAGCACAGTATGAGTACAAGGTAATGCTTAGTCACTGGAGGGGAGCATGGAGATCACACAGCACAGTATGAGTACAAGGTAATGCTCAGTCACTGGATGGGAGCATGGAGATCACACAGCACAGTATGAGTACAAGGTAATGCTTAGTCACTGGAGGGGAGCATGGAGATCACACAGCACAGTATGAGTACAAGGTAATGCTCAGTCACTGGATGGAGCATGGAGATCACACAGCACAGTATAAGTACAAGGTAATGCTTAGTCACTGGATGGAGCATGGAGATCACACAGCACAGTATGAGTACAAGGTAATGCTTAGTCACTGGATGGAGCATGGAGATCACACAGCACAGTATGAGTACAAGGTAATGCTTAGTCACTGGATGGGAGCATGGAGATCACACAGCACAGTATGAGTACCAGGTAATGCTTAGTCACTGGAGGAGAGCATGGAGATCACACAGCACAGTATGAGTACAAGGTAATGCTTAGTCACTGGAGGGGAGCATGGAGATCACACAGCACAGTATGAGTACAAGGTAATGCTTAGTCACTGGATGGGAGCATGGAGATCACACAGCACAGTATGAGTACAAGGTAATGCTTAGTCACTGGATGGAGCATGGAGATCACACAGCACAGTATGAGTACAAGGTAATGCTTAGTCAGTCACTGGATGGGAGCATGGAGATCACACAGCACAGTATGAGTACAAGGTAATGCTTAGTCACTGGATGCAGCATGGAGATCACACAGCACAGTATGAGTACAAGGTAATGCTTAGTCACTGGAGGGGAGCATGGAGATCACACAGCACAGTATGAGTACAAGGTAATGCTTAGTCACTGGAGGGGAGCATGGAGATCACACAGCACAGTATGAGTACAAGGTAATGCTTAGTCACTGGATGGAGCATGGAGATCACACAGCACAGTATGAGTACAAGGTAATGCTTAGTCACTGGATGGGAGCATGGAGATCACACAGCACAGTATGAGTACAAGGTAATGCTTAGTCACTGGATGGAGCATGGAGATCACACAGCACAGTATGAGTACAAGGTAATGCTTAGTCACTGGATGGGAGCATGGAGATCACACAGCACAGTATGAGTACAAGGCAATGCTTAGTCACTGGATGGGAGCAGGGAGATCACGCAGCACAGTATGAGTACAAGGCAATGCTTAGTCACTGGATGGGAGCAGGGAGATCACACAGCACAGTATGAGTACAAGGTAATGCTTAGTCACTGGATGGGAGCATGGAGATCACACAGCACAGTATGAGTACAAGGTAATGCTTAGTCACTGGATGGAGCATGGAGATCACACAGCACAGTATGAGTACAAGGTAATGCTTAGTCACTGGATGGGAGCATGGAGATCACACAGCACAGTATGAGTACAAGGCAATGCTTAGTCACTGGATGGGAGCATGGAGATCACACAGCACAGTATGAGTAGAGTTGGGCCGAACCTCCGATTTTAGGTTCGCGAACTTCCGCGGAAGGTTCGGTTCGCGTTAAAGTTCGCGAACCGCAATAGACTTCAATGGCGATGCGAACTTTGAAAAAAAAAAAAATATGCTGGCCACAAAAGTGATGGAAAAGATGTTTCAAGGGGTCTAACACCTGGAGGGGGGCATGGCGGAGTGGGATACATGCCAAAAGTCCCGGGGAAAAATCTGGATTTGACGCAAAGCAGCGTTTTAAGGGCAGAAATCACATTGAATGCTAAATGACAGGCTTAAAGTGCTTTAAAACATCTTGCATGTGTATACATCAATCAGGTAGTGTAATTAAGGTACTGCTTCACACTGACACACCAAACTCACCGTGTAACGCACCGCAAACAGCTGTTTGTGTAGTGACGGCCGTGCTGGACTGGTGCGCACCATGGCGAGAGTGCAGGTTTTGGTGGCTTTACAGCCCATATGGTCGCCTGGCTGATGTAGCTGAATGACAGAACAGTGACTGTCCAGCTGATCAAATTTGGTCTGACCACAATGAAGCAACAACCTTATTATCTTTTGTGTGCCCCCCGAGACACTCATCTAGGCGCCGGTCATTGCTTCATTGTGATACGCAAGCCCCTTCACCACGGCAAGGTAATGATCACGAAGGGGAATGGGCGCATGTCCATGCCTTTTCTTTTGTTGTTGCAGCTGCCCGCAGTGCAGCCAGAAAAATTAGGCAGTCATGTACACGCACCAGAAAAATTATTACAGCGGCCGCTGCTAGCAGCGGCCTAAAAAATTCAGCAATCCACCTGGAGTCCCGGACCCTGTTGGTGGTGGCGGAGAAGGTAGTCAAGCGGCCTGCAGGCAGACATGCTGTGTGGAGGGACTGGGAGCGACTTAGTCTTCTTGGGGCAGCCCAGGCAGCCAGTCACACGGCGTGCAGGCAGAGATGCTGTGTGTGCGGGGACTGACTTAGTCTTGGGGCGGGCAGCAGCCCTCTGGGATCCATGCCTCATTCATTTTGATAAAGGTGAGGTACTTAACACTTTTGTGACTTAGGCGACTTCTCTTCTCTGTGACAATGCCTCCAGCTGCGCTGAAGGTCCTTTCTGACAGGACGCTTGCGGCAGGGCAGGAGAGAAGTTGGATGGCAAATTGGGACAGCTCTGGCCACAGGTCAAGCCTGCGCACCCAGTAGTTCAAGGGTTCCTCATCGCTGTTCACAGCAGTGTCTACATCCACACTTAAGGCCAGGTAGTCGGCTACCTGCCGTTCCAGGCGTTGGTGGAGGGTGGATCCGGAAGGGCTACGGCGAGGCGTTGGACTAAAGAACGTCCGCATGTCCGACATCACCATGAGATCGCTGGAGCGTCCTGTCTTTGACTGCGTGGACACGGGAGGAGGATTAGTGGCAGTGGTACCTTGCTGGCGTTGTGCCGTCACATTACCCTTAAAGGCATTGTAAAGCATAGTTGACAGCTGGTTCTGCATGTGCTGCATCCTTTCCGCCTTCCGGTGAGTTGGTAACAGGTCCGCCACTTTGTGCCTGTACCGACGGTCTAGTAGTGTGGCCACCCAGTACAGGTCATTCCCCTTGAGGTTTTTTATACGGGGGTCCCTCAACAGGCAGGACAGCATAAAAGACGACATCTGCACAAAGTCGGATCCAGTACCCTCCATCTCCTCTTGCTCTTCCTCAGTGACGTCAGGTAAGTCAACCTCCTCCCCCCAGCCGCGAACAATACCACGGGAAGGTTGAGCAGCACAAGCCCCTTGCGATGCCTGCTGAGGTTGTTCTCCTGCCGCTGTCCCCTCCTCCTCCTCCTCCTCCTCCCCCAAAGAAACACCTTGCTCATCATCCTCTGAGTCTGACTCGTCTTCTGCACACGACTTCTCTTCTTCCTCCTCCTCCTCCCCCCTCTGTGCTGCCGCAGGTGTTGAGGAAACAGCTGGGTCTGATGAAAATTGGTCCCATGCCTGTTCCTGCCGTAACGGTTCCTGGTCACGCTCATTCACAGCTTCATCCGCCACTCTACGCACAGCACGCTCCAAGAAGTAAGCGTAGGGAATTAAGTCGCTGATGGTGCCCTCACTGCGGCTCACCAGGTTGGTCACCTCCTCAAACGGCCGCATGAGCCTGCATGCATTTTCCATCAGTGTCCAGTTGTCGGGCCAGAACATCCCCATCTTCCCAGACTGTTTCATTCTACTGTAGTTGTAGAGGTAGTGGGTCACGGCTTTCTTCTGTTCTAGCAGGCGGGAGAACATGAGCAGGGTCGAGTTCCAGCGAGTCGGGCTATCGCAAATGAGGCGTCTCACCGGCATGTTGTTTTTGCGCTGAATTTCCGCAAAGCGTGCCATGGCTGTGTAAGACCGCCTCAAATGCCCACAGAACTTCCTGGCCTGCTTCAGGACATTCGCTAAGCCAGGGTACTTTGCCACAAATCTTTGAACCACTAGATTCATGACATGTGCCATGCAGGGTATGTGTGTCAGCTTCCCCATATGCAAAGCGGCAAGCAGATTGCTGCCGTTGTCGCACACCACGTTGCCTATCTCCAGGTGGTGCGGGGTCAGCCACTCATCCACCTGTTTCTTAAGAGCAGCCAGGAGAGCTGCTCCAGTGTGACTCTCCACTTTGAGACAAGACATGTCTAAGACGGCGTGACACCGTCTTACCTGGCATGCAGCATAGGCCCTGCGGAGCTGGGGCTGTGTAGCTGGAGAGGAGAACTGCCACTCAGCCAAGGAGGAGGAGGACAGCGAAGAGCATGTAGCAGGAGGAGAGGAGGTGGCAGGAGGCCTGCCTGCAAGCCGTGGAGGTGTCACAATTTGGTCCGCTGCGCCCTGCTTGCCATCGTTCACCACCAGGTTCACCCAATGGGCTGTGTAGGTAATGTAGCGGCCCTGCCCGTGCTTGGCAGACCAGGCATCCGTGGTCAGGTGTACCCTTGACCCAACGCTCTTCGCAAGAGATGACACCACTTGCCTCTCAACTTCACGGTGCAGTTGGGGTATGGCCTTTCTCGAAAAATAAGTGCGGCCTGGCATCTTCCACTGCGGTGTTCCGATGGCCACAAATTTACGGAAGGCCTCAGAGTCCACCAGCCGGTATGGTAACAGCTGCCGAGCTAACAGTTCCGCCATGCCAGCTGTCAGACGCCGGGGCAAGGGGGTGACTGGCCGAAATTGGCTTCTTCCGCTCAAACATTTCCTTCACGGACACCTGACTGCTGCTGTGGGCAGAGGAGCAGGAACCGCTCAAGGGCAGAGGCGGAGTGGAGGAGGGTGCCTGTGAAGGTGGAAGGGAGAAAGCGGCAGAAGCAGATAATGCACCTGAAGGAGGAAGAGGAGAAGGAGGGTGACTTTTCTTTTGTGTGCTGCTGCTGCTTTTGCTCAGGTGGCCATCCCATTGCTGTTTGTGCCTTTTCTCCAGGTGCCTTCGTAAGGCACTTGTCCCTACGTGAGTGTTGGCCTTTCCACGGCTCAATTTTTGTTGGCAGAGCGAACAGATGGCTTTGCTCCGATCTGAGGCACACACATGAAAAAATTTCCACACCGCTGAGCCACCCTGGGATGTGGGCACTATGGGGACCTCAGCAGCTGATGCTGAAGGGCAAGTTGGCTGGCTGTACATAGGTGGCGATACATGGTGCCGGACTCTGCCACCAGCTGTTTCTGACGAAGAGCTGCCCCAGCTTCTTTCAGCAACTTCTCTCCTCCTACTACTCTCTAAATCCCCCTCTGAACTGTCCCCCTCTTCATCTCCTCTATTGGGAACATACAGAGGATCCCTATCATCGTCATCATCGTAATCATCCTGCCCAGCTTCGCTTGCCTCAGACAAATCCAAACATGCACCATCAGTAGGTCCTTCATCCTCCTTACACGTTACATCCATAGTGTTGCCGGGTAACTCAAATATATGAGCTGGTGAAAATTCATCTGGCTGTAACAACAATGGCTGTGCGTCAGTGATTTCAACACTAAATAATTCTTGCGAAGTGTCAAATGCAGCGGAAGTGGTGCTAGTAGTAGCGCTGGTGGCTGAGCAAGATGAGGTGTTCTGTGTCGCTAAATACTCAACCACGTCCTGACAATCTTGGGAGGTGATGGGACGTGCCTTCTTCCGAGCACTGTACTGTGGGCCAGGTCCACACGAAATTACATTTACACGACCTCGCGCAGACCTGCCGGGTGGCCTTCCTCTGGCTCTGGCACTACCTCTTCCTCTACCTGTTTTGTCCATATCGGGTATGCACGGAGTGGTATATCACACTGCGTGCACTCACGTAGGTAGGTGGGTTCACTTAACTGCACAGGTATGCGCACTGATGCGGTGGGTTCACTAAACAGAACAGGTATACAGTGGCGGGTTCACTAAACAGAACAGGTATACAGTGGCGGGTTCACTAAACAGAACAGGTATACAGTGGCGGGTTCACAGAACAGGTATGCAGTGGCAGGTTCACTGAACACAACAGGTATGCAGTGGCGGGTTCACTGAACAGGTATACAGTGGCGGGTCCACTGAACAGAACAGGTATGCAGTGGCGGGTTCACTGAACAGGTATACAGTGGCGGGTTCACTAAACAGAACAGGTATACAGTGGCGGGTTCACTAAACAGAACAGGTATACAGTGGCGGGTGCACAGAACAGGTATGCAGTGGCAGGTTCACTGAACACAACAGGTATGCAGTGGCGGGTTCACTGAACAGGTATACAGTGGCGGGTCCACTGAACAGAACAGGTATGCAGTGGCGGGTTCACTGAACAGGTATACAGTGGCGGGTCCACTGAACAGAACAGGTATGCAGTGGCGGGTTCACTAAACAGAACAGGTATACAGTGGCGGGTTCACTAAACAGAACAGGTATACAGTGGCGGGTTCACAGAACAGGTATGCAGTGGCAGGTTCACTGAACACAACAGGTATGCAGTGGCGGGTTCACTGAACAGGTATACAGTGGCGGGTCCACTGAACAGAACAGGTATGCAGTGTCGGGTTCACTGAACAGGTATACAGTGGCGGGTTCACTAAACAGAACAGGTATACAGTGGCGGGTTCACTAAACAGAACAGGTATACAGTGGCGGGTTCACAGAACAGGTATGCAGTGGCAGGTTCACTGAACACAACAGGTATGCAGTGGCGGGTTCACTGAACAGGTATACAGTGGCGGGTCCACTGAACAGAACAGGTATGCAGTGTCGGGTTCACTGAACAGGTATACAGTGGCGGGTTCACTAAACAGAACAGGTATACAGTGGCGGGTTCACTAAACAGAACAGGTATACAGTGGCGGGTTCACAGAACAGGTATGCAGTGGCAGGTTCACTGAACACAACAGGTATGCAGTGGCGGGTTCACTGAACAGGTATACAGTGGCGGGTCCACTGAACAGAACAGGTATGCAGTGGCGGGTTCACTGAACAGGTATACAGTGGCGGGTTCACAAACAGAACAGGTATACAGTGGCGGGTTCACTAAACAGAACAGGTATACAGTGGCGGGTTCACAGAACAGGTATGCAGTGGCAGGTTCACTGAACACAACAGGTATGCAGTGGCGGGTTCACTGAACAGGTATACAGTGGAGGGTCCACTGAACAGAACAGGTATGCAGTGGCGGGTTCACTGAACAGGTATACAGTGGCGGGTCCACTGAACAGAACAGGTATGCAGTGGCGGGTTCACTAAACAGAACAGGTATACAGTGGCGGGTTCACTAAACAGAACAGGTATACAGTGGCGGGTTCACAGAACAGGTATGCAGTGGCAGGTTCACTGAACACAACAGGTATGCAGTGGCGGGTTCACTGAACAGGTATACAGTGGCGGGTCCACTGAACAGAACAGGTATGCAGTGGTGGGTTCACAGCACAGGTATGCAGTGGTGGGTTCACAGCACAGGTATGCAGTGGTGGGTTCAATGAACAGGTATACAGTGGCGGGTCCACTGAACAGAACAGGTATGCAGTGGCAGGTTCACAGAACAGGTATGCAGTGGTGGGTTCACAGCACAGGTATGCAGTGGTGGGTTCAATGAACAGGTATACAGTGGCGGGTCCACTGAACAGAACAGGTATGCAGTGGCAGGTTCACTGAACAGGTATGCAGTGGTGGGTTCACAGCACAGGTATGCAGTGGTGGGTTCACTGAACAGGTATGCAGTGGTGGGTTCACAGCACAGGTATGCAGTGGTGGGTTCACAGCACAGGTATGCAGTGGTGGGTTCACAGAACAGGTATGCAGCCAGACAGGAACAAGTTAAGCCTAACTAATCTTTCCCTGAGAGACAGTCTGCAGCAGCTCGCCCTACTCTCACTAACGCAGGCAGCACACGAGTGACCGTAATGGCCGCCGCTGCCTGCCTTATATAAGGGGGGGGTGGGGCTCCAGGGGCTAGTGTAGCCTAATTGGCTACACTGGGCCTGCTGACTGTGATGTAGAGGGTCAAAGTTGACCCTCCATGTGCATTATGGGGCGAACCGAACTTCCGCAAAGGTTCGCCTGCGGGACGCGAACGCGAACCACTGAAGTTCGCATGGAACCGTTCGCAGGCGAACCGTTCGGCCCAACTCTAAGTATGAGTACAAGGTAATGCTTAGTCACTGGAGGAGAGCATGGAGATCACACAGCACAGTATGAGTAGAAGGTAATGCTTAGTCACTGGATGGGAGCATGGAGATCACACAGCACAGTATGAGTACAAGGTAATGCTTAGTCACTGGATGGAGCATGGAGATCACACAGCACAGTATGAGTACAAGGTAATGCTTAGTCACTGGATGGGAGCATGGAGATCACACAGCACAGTATGAGTACCAGGTAATGCTTAGTCAGTCACTGGATGCAGCATGGAGATCACACAGCACAGTATGAGTACAAGGTAATGCTTAGTCACTGGATGGAGCATGGAGATCACACAGCACAGTATGAGTGCAAGGTAATGCTTAGTCACTGGATGGAGCATAGAGATCACACAGCACAGTATGAGTACAAGGTAATGCTTAGTCACTGGATGGAGCATGGAGATCACACAGCACAGTATGAGTACAAGGTAATGCTTAGTCACTGGATGGAGCATGGAGATCACACAGCACAGTATGAGTACCAGGTAATGCTTAGTCAGTCACTGGATGGCAGCATGGAGATTAGGCAAGTTAGGTTCACTCAGATGCATAGCATGGGTTCACAGTAATGTAGGTGCATGATCAGGTAGGACACAAAAGGAGGAGGACCCTGCCCAAAGGCTTACAATCTAGAGGGAGATGTAAGGACACGAACGGTAGGGGACCAGAGTTCAGCTGTAGGTTTAGAGCACTTGTCAGGGGTAGTAGGCCAGAGTGAAAAGGTGAGTTTTGAGGGCTTTCTTGAAGATGTTGAAGGAGGGGGCTGCCCTAATGGGTGGAGGTAGGGAGTTCCATAGTGTTGGAGCAGCTCTTGAGAAGTCCTGGAGGCGTGCATGGGACTGGGTGATGCGGGGGGCAGTTAGGCAAAGTTCATTGGAAGAGCGGAGTGAGCGGCTAGGTGTGTACCTCTGAGTAAGATCGGAAATGTAGGTTGGACAAGTTTTGTGGACAGATTTGTAGGTCAGACACAGTATCTTGAATTTGATTCTGGACTGGATAGGAAGCCAGTGGAGGGATTCTAGGAGGGGATCTGCCGTGGTGGAGCGATGGGAACAGTGGATAATTCTGGCTGCCGCATTCATGATGGACTGCAGTGGGGCTGTTCGGGTCATAGGGAGACCAGACAGCAGGGCATTGCAGTAGTCAAGGCGGGAAATTATGAGGGCATGGATGAGGAGTTTGGTGGTGGCAGAGGTCAGGAAAGGGCGAATCTTACAGATGTTACGAAGGTGGAAGTTGCAGGACTTTGTGAGGTTTTGGATGTGGGAAGTGAAGGAGAGTGCGGAGTCCAGGGTGACACCCAGACAACGGGCTTGAGAGGTAGGGCGGATGGTAGTGTGGTTAACAGTGACATGCACATCTGGGAGGTTTGTGGATGGCCGGGGTGGGAAGATCATAAATTCCGTTTTGTCTAGATTTAGTCTCCTATGATGACGTGTTTATCTGTTTGACAAGAAAATAGGGTTTAGGCAAGAAATTGTACAGTTTTGACTAATGTGATCCATTTTGCACATAATCTGAGGTGTTGTGCTACTTGTGTGTGATGGTGTGAAAATTGTGTGAAGTGTTTTACATTTTTTTTTTTTTACTGTGCTTTAGGAATACTATCGATTCACATATTTTTTTTTCAATTGACACAGGAGTTGTTTGGGAAGTGCTGCTAAGTACCGGTGTATACATTTTAGTAGCAACTTCTTTGTTTACTGTTAGCAAAATACTTTCAAAGTTTACTGACACCAAAACTGACGGCTGACTGAGCCATGAGGAGAGGGGAAATTCCCCGCACACTTGATCCGTTAACTCTATGTGTAGCTCTGTGTGTGACAGAGAAGAGAGCTCCCAACAGCTGCAGCTTCTGTGTCCTGTGTTTCTGACTGACCTGTCTGAAGAGAGCAGAGGAAATGTAACTAATTGTCACAGCTTTTCATACTGTTTTTGCTGTCAGAGTTTGATATGTTTGATATTTGCTTTCTGCAGTCTGATATGCAACTCTGGCTGTGCATTGAAGCAGACACCCCTTCTGCAATTGATTTGTCCCAATATAGCTAAATCCTACCCTCAATAAATTACAGCTTTTGCCTGATATTTAACATGAAAAGTAGGAAAATGTTTACACAGCTACTTAGACATTATTTGCACACTGTCATTTTAGAACACTTGGGTATTGATAGTATTCCTTTAAGCAATTGTAAAAAACTGTAATCTCTAAAGGGCAGAAATAACATGACATTCCTAAATGTGTGGAATAAAGAGCTGCTTTGAAACATCCAGAGTGTGTAGACGCTGTACATGGAAGGGTTAGGCCCAGTTCACTGACGAATCGCCACAAATACCGCACCGCAAACAACCGCAAAGAGGTTTGGTGATAATGTCAGGTGAGCGAATCATTGTTTTTACTAGTTGACACCTCCAGGATGTAAATGTTAGTCCTCTTGGCGGCAATCTTTGTGTTGTGGTGACAGTCGCCATGCTTGTGCGCATGTGTGCAGGCGATCAGTTTCCCTGACCCCCCGCACATACATGTTTGACAAATGTTTTGTTGCAGCCACTGTAGCAGAGGCCAGAACGATTTGGCACGGCATATACTGTAAAAAAAAAAAGCAGCTTATCTATATTGGAAAAAAATGTTAGTTGCAGTCGCTGTACAGCATGATAAAGGTACAGCAGGTGACAAGGCTCCTGGTGGTACTGATGGCGACCACCACGCTTCCTCCTGTCCTTCCTGCTCACACTGATCTACAGCATGATAAAGGTACAGCAGGTGACAAGGCTCCTGGTGGTACTGATGGCGACCACCACGCTTCCTCCTGTCCTTCCTGCTCACACTGATCTACAGCATGATAAAGGTACAGCAGGTGACAAGGCTCCCGGTGGTACTGATGGTGACCACCACTCTTCCTCCTGTCCTTCCTGCTGATCTACAGCATGATAAAGGTACAGCAGGTGACAAGGCTCCTGGTGGTACTGATGGCGACCACCACGCTTCCTCCTGTCCTTCCTGCTCACACTGATCTACAGCATGATAAAGGTACAGCAGGTGACAAGTCTCCTGGTGGTACTGATGGCGACCACCACGCTTCCTCCTGTCCTTCCTGCTCACACTGATCTACAGCATGATAAAGGTACAGCAGGTGACAAGGCTCCTGGTGGTACTGATGGCGACCACCACGCTTCCTCCTGTCCTTCCTGCTGATCTACAGCATGATAAAGGTACAGCAGGTGACAAGGCTCCTGGTGGTACTGATGGCGACCACCACTCTTCCTCCTGTCCTTCCTGCTCACGCTGATCTACAGCATGATAAAGGTACAGCAGGTGACAAGGCTCCCGGTGGTACTGATGGCGACCACCACGCTTCCTCCTGTCCTTCCTGCTCACACTGATCTACAGCATGATAAAGGTACAGCAGGTGACAAGGCTCCCGGTGGTGCTGATGGCGACCACCACGCTTCCTTCTGTCCTTCCTGCTCACACTGATCTACAGCATGATAAAGGTACAGCAGGTGACAAGGCTCCCGGTGGTGCTGATGGCGACCACCACGCTTCCTTCTGTCCTTCCTGCTCACACTGATCTACAGCATGATAAAGGTACAGCAGGTGACAAGGCTCCTGGTGGTACGGATGGCGACCACCACGCTTCCTCCTGTCATTCCTGCTCATACTGATCTACAGCATGATAAAGGTACAGCAGGTGACGAGGCTCCCGGTGGTACGGATGGCGACCACCACGCTTCCTCCTGTCCTTCCTGCTGATCTACAGCATGATAAAGGTACAGCAGGTGACAAGGCTCCTGGTGGTACTGATGGCGACCACCACGCTTCCTCCTGTCCTTCCTGCTCACACTGATCTACAGCATGATAAAGGTACAGCAGGTGACAAGGCTCCTGGTGGTACTGATGGCGACCACCACGCTTCCTCCTGTCCTTCCTGCTCACACTGATCTACAGCATGATAAAGGTACAGCAGGTGACAAGACTCGTGGTGGTACTGATGGCGACCACCACTCTTCCTCCTGTCCTTCCTGCTGATCTACAGCATGATAAAGGTACAGCAGGTGACAAGGCTCCTGGTGGTACTGATGGCGACCACCACGCTTCCTCCTGTCCTTCCTGCTGATCTACAGCATGATAAAGGTACAGCAGGTGACAAGACTCCTGGTGGTACTGATGGCGACCACCACGCTTCCTCCTGTCCTTCCTGCTGATCTACAGCATGATAAAGGTACAGCAGGTGACAAGGCTCCTGGTGGTACTGATGGCGACCACCACGCTTCCTCCTGTCCTTCCTGCTCACGCTGATCTACAGCATGATAAAGGTACAGCAGGTGACAAGGCTCCTGGTGGTACGGATGGCGACCACCACGCTTCCTCCTGTCATTCCTGCTCATACTGATCTACAGCATGATAAAGGTACAGCAGGTGACAAGGCTCCCGGTGGTACGGATGGCGACCACCACGCTTCCTCCTGTCCTTCCTGCTCACACTGATCTACAGCATGATAAAGGTACAGCAGGTGACAAGGCCCCTGGTGGTACTGATGGCGACCACCACTCTTCCTCCTGTCCTTCCTGCTCACACTGATCTACAGCATGATAAAGGTACAGCAGGTGACAAGGCTCCTGGTGGTACGGATGGAGACCACTACGCTTCCTCCTGTCCTTCCTGCTCACACTGATCTACAGCATGATAAAGGTACAGCAGGTGACAAGGCTCCTGGTGCTACTGATGGCGACCACTACGCTTCCTCCTGTCCTTCCTGCTCACACTGATCTACAGCATGATAAAGGTACAGCAGGTGACAAGGCTCCTGGTGGTACTGATGGCGACCACCACTCTTCCTCCTGTCCTTCCTGCTGATCTACAGCATGATAAAGGTACAGCAGGTGACAAGGCTCCTGGTGGTACTGATGGCGACCACCACGCTTCCTCCTGTCCTTCCTGCTGATCTACAGCATGATAAAGGTACAGCAGGTGACAAGACTCCTGGTGGTACTGATGGCGACCACCACTCTTCCTCCTGTCCTTCCTGCTCACGCTGATCTACAGCATGATAAAGGTACAGCAGGTGACAAGGCTCCTGGTGGTACTGATGGCGACCACCACTCTTCCTCCTGTCCTTCCTGCTGATCTACAGCATGATAAAGGTACAGCAGGTGACAAGGCTCCTGGTGGTACTGATGGCGACCACCACGCTTCCTCCTGTCCTTCCTGCTGATCTACAGCATGATAAAGGTACAGCAGGTGACAAGACTCCTGGTGGTACTGATGGCGACCACCACGCTTCCTCCTGTCCTTCCTGCTCACACTGATCTACAGCATGATAAAGGTACAGCAGGTGACAAGGCTCCTGGTGGTACTGATGGCGACCACCACGCTTCCTCCTGTCCTTCCTGCTCACACTGATCTACAGCATGATAAAGGTACAGCAGGTGACAAGGCTCCTGGTGGTACTGATGGCGACCACCACGCTTCCTCCTGTCCTTCCTGCTGATCTACAGCATGATAAAGGTACAGCAGGTGACAAGACTCCTGGTGGTACTGATGGCGACCACCACTCTTCCTCCTGTCCTTCCTGCTGATCTACAGCATGATAAAGGTACAGCAGGTGACAAGGCTCCTGGTGGTACTGATGGCGACCACTACTCTTCCTCCTGTCCTTCCTGCTCACACTGATCTACAGCATGATAAAGGTACAGCAGGTGACAAGGCTCCTGGTGGTACGGATGGCGACCACCACGCTTCCTCCTGTCCTTCCTGCTCACACTGATCTACAGCATGATAAAGGTACAGCAGGTGACAAGACTCCCGGTGGTACTGATGGCGACCACCACGCTCCCTCCTGTCCTTCCTGCTCACACTGATCTACAGCATGATAAAGGTACAGCAGGTGACAAGGCTCCTGGTGGTACGGATGGCGACCACCACGCTTCCTCCTGTCCTTCCTGCTCACACTGATCTACAGCATGATAAAGGTACAGCAGGTGACAAGACTCCCGGTGGTACTGATGGCGACCACCACGCTTCCTCCTGTCCTTCCTGCTCACACTGATCTACAGCATGATAAAGGTACAGCAGGTGACAAGACTCCCGGTGGTACTGATGGCGACCACCACGCTCCCTCCTGTCCTTCCTGCTCACACTGATCTACAGCATGATAAAGGTACAGCAGGTGACAAGGCTCCCGGTGGTACTGATGGCGACCACCACGCTTCCTCCTGTCCTTCCTGCTGATCTACAGCATGATAAAGGTACAGCAGGTGACAAGGCTCCCGGTGGTACTGATGGCAACCACCATGCTTCCTCCTGTCCTTCCTGCTCACACTGATCTACAGCATGATAAAGGTACAGCAGGTGACAAGGCTCCCGGTGGTACTGATGGCGACCACCACGCTTCCTCCTGTCCTTCCTGCTGATCTACAGCATGATAAAGGTACAGCAGGTGACAAGGCTCCTGGTGGTACTGATGGCGACCACCACTCTTCCTCCTGTCCTTCCTGCTCACACTGATCTACAGCATGATAAAGGTACAGCAGGTGACAAGGCTCCTGGTGGTACTGATGGCGACCACCACGCTTCCTCCTGTCCTTCCTGCTGATCTACAGCATGATAAAGGTACAGCAGGTGACAAGACTCCTGGTGGTACTGATGGCGACCACCACTCTTCCTCCTGTCCTTCCTGCTCACACTGATCTACAGCATGATAAAGGTACAGCAGGTGACAAGGCTCCTGGTGGTACTGATGGCGACCACCACTCTTCCTCCTGTCCTTCCTGCTCACACTGATCTACAGCATGATAAAGGTACAGCAGGTGACAAGGCTCCTGGTGGTACTGATGGCGACCACCACGCTCCCTCCTGTCCTTCCAGCTCACACTGATCTACAGCATGATAAAGGTACAGCAGGTGACAAGGCTCCTGGTGGTACTGATGGCGACCACCACGCTCCCTCCTGTCCTTCCTGCTGATCTACAGCATGATAAAGGTACAGCAGGTGACAAGGCTCCCGGTGGTACTGATGGCGACCACCACGCTTCCTCCTGTCCGTCCTGCACACACTGATCTACAGCATGATAAAGGTACAGCAGGTGACAAGGCTCCTGGTGGTACTGATGGCGACCACCACGCTTCCTCCTGTCCTTCCTGCTCACACTGATCTACAGCATGATAAAGGTACAGCAGGTGACAAGGCCCCTGGTGGTACTGATGGCGACCACCACGCTTCCTCCTGTCCTTCCTGCTGATCTACAGCATAATAAAGGTACAGCAGGTGACAAGGCTCCTGGTGGTACTGATGGCGACCACCACGCTTCCTCCTGTCCTTCCTGCTCACACTGATCTACAGCATGATAAAGGTACAGCAGGTGACAAGACTCCTGGTGGTACTGATGGCGACCACCACGCTTCCTCCTGTCCTTCCTGCTGATCTACAGCATGATAAAGGTACAGCAGGTGACAAGGCTCCTGGTGGTACTGATGGCGACCACCACGCTTCCTCCTGTCCTTCCTGCTGATCTACAGCATAATAAAGGTACAGCAGGTGACAAGGCTCCTGGTGGTACTGATGGCGACCACCACGCTTCCTCCTGTCCTTCCTGCTCACACTGATCTACAGCATGATAAAGGTACAGCAGGTGACAAGGCTCCCGGTGGTACTGATGGCGACCACCACGCTTCCTCCTGTCCTTCCTGCTGATCTACAGCATGATAAAGGTACAGCAGGTGACAAGGCTCCTGGTGGTACTGATGGCGACCACCACTCTTCCTCCTGTCCTTCCTGCTGATCTACAGCATGATAAAGGTACAGCAGGTGACAAGGCTCCCGGTGGTACTGATGGCGACCACCACGCTTCCTCCTGTCCTTCCTGCTCACACTGATCTACAGCATGATAAAGGTACAGCAGGTGACAAGGCTCCTGGTGGTACTGATGGCGACCACCACGCTTCCTCCTGTCCTTCCTGCTCACGCTGATCTACAGCATGATAAAGGTACAGCAGGTGACAAGGCTCCCGGTGGTGCTGATGGCGACCACCACGCTTCCTTCTGTCCTTCCTGCTGATCTACAGCATGATAAAGGTACAGCAGGTGACAAGGCTCCCGGTGGTACTGATGGCGACCACCACTCTTCCTCCTGTCCTTCCTGCTGATCTACAGCATGATAAAGGTACAGCAGGTGACAAGACTCCTGGTGGTGCTGATGGCGACCACTACGCTTCCTCCTGTCCTTCCTGCTGATCTACAGCATGATAAAGGTACAGCAGGTGACAAGACTCCTGGTGGTACTGATGGCGACCACCACTCTTCCTCCTGTCCTTCCTGCTGATCTACAGCATGATAAAGGTACAGCAGGTGACAAGGCTCCTGGTGGTACTGATGGCGACCACCACTCTTCCTCCTGTCCTTCCTGCTGATCTACAGCATGATAAAGGTACAGCAGGTGACAAGGCTCCCGGTGGTACTGATGGCGACCACCACGCTTCCTCCTGTCCTTCCTGCTCACACTGATCTACAGCATGATAAAGGTACAGCAGGTGACAAGGCTCCTGGTGGTGCTGATGGCGACCACTACGCTTCCTCCTGTCCTTCCTGCTCACACTGATCTACAGCATGACAAAGGTACAGCAGGTGACAAGGCTCCTGGTGGTGCTGATGGCGACCACTACGCTTCCTCCTGTCCTTCTTGCTCACACTGATCTACAGCATGATAAATGTACAGCAGGTGACAAGGCTCCTGGTGGTACGGATGGAGACCACCACGCCTCCTCCTGTCCTTCCTGCTCACGCTGATCTACAGCATGATAAAGGTACAGCAGGTGACAAGGCTCCTGGTGGTACTGATGGCGACCACCACGCTCCCTCCTGTCCTTCCTGCTCACACTGATCTACAGCATGATAAAGGTACAGCAGGTGACAAGGCTCCTGGTGGTACTGATGGCGACCACCACGCTTTCTCCTGTCCTTCCTGCTCACACTGATCTACAGCATGATAAAGGTACAGCAGGTGACAAGGCTCCTGGTGGTACTGATGGCGACCACCACTCTTCCTCCTGTCCTTCCTGCTCACACTGATCTACAGCATGATAAAGGTACAGCAGGTGACAAGGCTCCTGGTGGTACTGATGGCGACCACCACGCTTTCTCCTGTCCTTCCTGCTCACACTGATCTACAGCATGATAAAGGTACAGCAGGTGACAAGGCTCCCGGTGGTACTGATGGCGACCACTACGCTTCCTCCTGTCCTTCCTGCTCACACTGATCTACAGCATGATAAAGGTACAGCAGGTGACAAGGCTCCTGGTGGTACTGATGGCGACCACCACTCTTCCTCCTGTCCTTCCTGCTCACACTGATCTACAGCATGATAAAGGTACAGCAGGTGACAAGGCTCCTGGTGGTACTGATGGCGACCACCACGCTTTCTCCTGTCCTTCCTGCTCACACTCATCTACAGCATGATAAAGGTACAGCAGGTGACAAGGCTCCTGGTGGTACTGATGGCGACCACTACGCTTCCTCCTGTCCTTCCTGCTGATCTACAGCATGATAAAGGTACAGCAGGTGACAAGGCTCCTGGTGGTACTGATGGCGACCACCACGCTTCCTCCTGTCCTTCCTGCTCACACTGATCTACAGCATGATAAAGGTACAGCAGGTGACAAGGCTCCTGGTGGTACTGATGGCGGCCACCACGCTTCCTCCTGTCCGTCCTGCTGATCTACAGCATGATAAAGGTACAGCAGGTGACAAGGCTCCCGGTGGTACGGATGGCGACCACCACGCTTCCTCCTGTCCTTCCTGCTGATCTACAGCATGATAAAGGTACAGCAGGTGACAAGACTCCTGGTGGTACTGATGGCGACCACCACGCTTCCTCCTGTCCTTCCTGCTGATCTACAGCATGATAAAGGTACAGCAGGTGACAAGGCTCCTGGTGGTACTGATGGCGACCACCACGCTTCCTCCTGTCCTTCCTGCTGATCTACAGCATGATAAAGGTACAGCAGGTGACAAGACTCCTGGTGGTACTGATGGAGACCACTACGCTTCCTCCTGTCCTTCCTGCTGATCTACAGCATGATAAAGGTACAGCAGGTGACAAGGCTCCCGGTGGTACGGATGGCGACCACCACGCTTCCTCCTGTCCTTCCTGCTCACACTGATCTACAACATGATAAAGGTACAGCAGGTGACAAGGCTCCTGGTGGTACTGATGGCGACCACCACGCTTCCTCCTGTCCTTCCTGCTCACACTGATCTACAGCATGATAAAGGTACAGCAGGTGACAAGGCTCCTGGTGGTACTGATGGCGACCACCACGCTTCCTCCTGTCCTTCCTGCTCACACTGATCTACAGCATGATAAAGGTACAGCAGGTGACAAGGCTCCCGGTGATACTGTTGGCGGCCACCACTCTTCCTCCTGTCCTTCCTGCTGATCTACAGCATGATATAGTACAGCAGGTGACAAGACTCCTGGTGGTACTGATGGCGACCACCACTCTTCCTCCTGTCCTTCCTGCTGATCTACAGCATGATAAAGGTACAGCAGGTGACAAGGCTCCTGGTGGTACTGATGGCGGCCACCACGCTTCCTTCTGTCCTTCCTGCTGATCTACAGCATGATAAAGGTACAGCAGGTGACAAGGCTCCTGGTGGTACTGATGGCGACCACCACGCTTCCTTCTGTCCTTCCTGCTCACACTGATCTACAGCATGATAAAGGTACAGCAGGTGACAAGGCTCCTGGTGGTACTGATGGCGACCACCACGCTTCCTCCTGTCCTTCCTGCTGATCTACAGCATGATAAAGGTACAGCAGGTGACAAGACTCCTGGTGGTACTGATGGCGGCCACCACGCTTCCTTCTGTCCTTCCTGCTGATCTACAGCATGATAAAGGTACAGCAGGTGACAAGACTCCTGGTGGTACTGATGGCGACCACCACGCTTCCTCCTGTCCTTCCTGCTGATCTACAGCATGATAAAGGTACAGCAGGTGACAAGGCTCCTGGTGGTACTGATGGTGACCACTACGCTTCCTCCTGTCCTTCCTGCTCACACTGATCTACAGCATGATAAAGGTACAGCAGGTGACAAGGCTCCTGGTGGTACTGATGGCGACCACCACGCTTCCTCCTGTCCTTCCTGCTCACCCTGATCTACAGCATGATAAAGGTACAGCAGGTGACAAGACTCCTGGTGGTACTGATGGCGACCAGCACGCTTCCTCCTGTCCTTCCTGCTCACATTGATCTACAGCATGATAAAGGTACAGCCGGTGACAAGACTCCTGGTGGTACTGATGGTGACCACCACGCTTCCTCCTGTCCTTCCTGCTCACACTGATCTACAACATGATAAAGGTACAGCAGGTGACAAGGCTCCCGGTGGTACTGATGGCGGCCACCACTCTTCCTCCTGTCCTTCCTGCTGATCTACAGCATGATATAGTACAGCAGGTGACAAGACTCCTGGTGGTACTGATGGCGACCACCACTCTTCCTCCTGTCCTTCCTGCTGATCTACAGCATGATAAAGGTACAGCAGGTGACAAGGCTCCTGGTGGTACTGATGGCGACCACCACTCTTCCTCCTGTCCTTCCTGCTCACACTAATCTACAGCATGATAAAGGTACAGCAGGTGACAAGGCTCCTGGTGGTACTGATGGCGACCACCACGCTTCCTCCTGTCCTTCCTGCTGATCTACAGCATGATAAAGGTACAGCAGGTGACAAGACTCCTGGTGGTACTGACGGCGACCACCACGCTTCCTCCTGTCCTTCCTGCTCACACTGATCTACAGCATGATAAAGGTACAGCAGGTGACAAGGCTCCTGGTGGTACTGATGGCGACCACCACGCTTCCTCCTGTCCTTCCTGCTGATCTACAGCATGATAAAGGTACAGCAGGTGACAAGACTCCTGGTGGTACTGATGGCGACCACCACGCTCCCTCCTGTCCTTCCTGCTGATCTACAGCATGATAAAGGTACAGCAGGTGACAAGACTCCTGGTGGTACTGACGGCGACCACCACTCTTCCTCCTGTCCTTCCTGCTCACACTGATCTACAGCATGATAAAGGTACAGCAGGTGACAAGACTCCCGGTGGTACTGATGGCGACCACCACGCTTCCTCCTGTCCTT
Source organism: Hyperolius riggenbachi (assembly GCF_040937935.1). Taxonomy (NCBI): domain Eukaryota; kingdom Metazoa; phylum Chordata; class Amphibia; order Anura; family Hyperoliidae; genus Hyperolius; species Hyperolius riggenbachi. The sequence continues at coordinate 687,961,213 of NC_090646.1, read as the reverse complement.
CCTGCTCACACTGATCTACAGCATGATAAAGGTACAGCAGGTGACAAGACTCCTGGTGGTACGGATGGCGACCACCACGCTTCCTCCTGTCCTTCCTGCTGATCTACAGCATGATAAAGGTACAGCAGGTGACAAGGCTCCTGGTGGTACTGATGGCGACCACCATGCTCCCTCCTGTCCTTCCTGCTCACACTGATCTACAGCATGATAAAGGTACAGCAGGTGACAAGGCTCCCGGTGGTACTGATGGCGACCACCACTCTTCCTCCTGTCCTTCCTGCTCACACTGATCTACAGCATGATAAAGGTACAGCAGGTGACAAGGCCCCTGGTGGTACTGATGGCGACCACTACGCTTCCTCCTGTCCTTCCTGCTTACACTGATCTACAGCATGATAAAGCACTCATATTTTTGAAAAAAACATTTTAATTTGGAAGAAACATTTTGTTTAGGGAACTGAATGACACTTACCTCAGGTGACAGGTTTATGAAATATCTTCTTTGGTATAATGAAGGAATTCTGTTTTTGTTGCAAGAATTGCAAGTTGCAACATCATGTAAAATGTTGAGCAAATTTCCATAAAGAGAAATGGAGGATTGTTATGAAACGATGTGAGACTTATCAAATTTCAGTATCTATATAATAACCACTATATAAATTCATTCATATATATATATATATATATATATATATATTATATTATGTCACCCTGTTCCCTCTCTTGCCTCCTTGTGTCACCCTGTTCCCTCTCTCTTGCCTCCTTGTGTCACCCTGTTCCCTCTCTCTTGCCTCCTTGTGTCACCCTGTTCCCTCTCTCTTGCCTCCTTGTGTCACCCTGTTCCCTCTCTCCTTCCTCCTGGTGTCACCCGCCTCTCCCCTCTCTTGCCTCCTGGTGTCACCCTGACCCTCTCTTGCCTCCTGGTGTCACCCTGTTCCCCCTCTGTTGTGTGCTGGTTTCGTCCGTGGTTTGGTGGTATGACTCACTCTCTGTTCTCCGTGGCAGTGGTGTACATCTGTGGTCCCCTGGAGATGCTGCACAGGATCATGCTGCAGGCCCACAAGGAGAAGCTGACAGATGGGAACTATGTCTTCTTCTATGTGGACGTGTTTGGTGACAGCCTACGAGCCGAAGGAAGCCGAGATGCCAATAAACCGTGGCAGACCAACCAGACCTATGGAGAGAACCTGATGGAAGCATTCAAGGTGAGGAGCAGGGAGAGAAACCTTCTATACGGGAGAGAGTGGCCAACATAGCCCGAGATACATTCTCTACAGGAGAGAGTGGCCAACATAGCCCGAGATACATTCTCTACAGGAGAGAGTGGCCAACATAGCCCGAGATACATTCTCTACAGGAGAGAGTGGCCAACATAGCCCGAGATACATTCTCTATGGGAGAGAGTGGCCATCATTGCCCGAGATACATTCTCTACAGGAGAGAGTGGCCAACATAGCCCGAGATACATTCTATACGGGAGAGAGTGGCCAACATAGCTTGAGATACATTCTATATGGGAGAGAGTGGCCAACATAGCCCGAGATACATTCTCTACGGGAGAGAGTGGCCAACATTGCCCGAGATACATTCTCTACGAGAGAGAGTGGCCATCATTGCCCGAGATACATTCTCTACAGGAGAGAGTGGCCAACATAGCCCGAGATACATGCTCTACAGGAGAGAGTGGCCACCATAGCCCGAGATACATGCTCTACGGGAGAGAGTGGCCAACATAGCCCGAGATACATTCTCTACGGGAGAGAGTGGCCAACATAGCCCGAGATACATTCTCTACGGGAGAGAGTGGCCAACTGTAACGATCGGTGACAGCACACAGAGAGAATCTGATTATTGGTGATCTGCAGTATCACCAAGAATACAGATTATACCTGATTATTGATGATCTGCAGAATCACCGATAATCCAAGTATAACTAACCTCTGGACACCTTTATAGTGTGAGTGTTTGGTGCAACAGTAATGACTTTGAGTAAGACCACCCGAGGAGCAGGTGGTCCTTGTCAGTATGGGCGATACTGCCTTTTGGGATGTACAAAAACCTTCCAGCAACCTGAGACCTCCAAAGGGGTGGAGTCCCAGGGTGAAGGTAGGAGGGACCTGTAAGTGAGTGACACCTGAAGGTGGATGTCACTAGCAGGTCTGTAGACTATCTCTTAAGGGGAGAGATAGCTCTCAAGGTCGGGCAAGCCAGGTCGGCAACACACAGACAGATAAAGTACAAAGGCAGAAGACTGATTCGTTATCCAAGGCAGGCAGGGTTTGGCAACAGGTAATCAGATATATTTAGGTACCGAATCAGAAAGCAAAGGAGTAGTCAGGAATGCAATAGGTCATAACAGATATCAACAATGCCTAGTCTTTGGTGTGAGGTCCGTGGTCTCTACACCCTGGAACTAGTCTGGAGTAATATATGATGGTACAGAGTATTCCTAGACTTGGGTGTGAGGTCCGTGGTCTCGACACCCTGGAACTAGTCTGAAGTATAACACAATAATACACAGAGGTAACACACTGTTGGATCTGACTAAGGTCTGAGTGCTTCCACGTAAGTGTTCGCAACGGCAGACAACCTGAGACTGGCCAGCAGTGACTATATATAGAGCAGCGCTCCCTGGCGCCGCCCATCAGCGATCGACTAATAGCCACTTGCCTTGAGATCAGCTGACCAACCTGGTCAGCTGATCCCTCCCTGTTTGTCATAAAGGTTCTGCCTCTCAGCGCACGTGCGTATTCCTCAACCTGTGTGAACTAACAGACCCAGCCACACCAGACGCACGCTGCTGCGGACAAACCGCCGCGCTGGACGCGGAATCAGCCGCCTTGCCGGCAGTACACGCGGCGGCTTTTCCGCGTTCTCTTACACCAACATAGCCCGAGATACATGCTCTACGGGAGAGAGTGGCCAACATAGCCCGAGATACATTCTTTATGGGAGAGAGTGGCCAACATAGCCCAAGATGCATTCTCTATGGGAGAGAGTGGCCAACATAGCCCGAGATACATTCTCTATGGGAGAGAGTGGCCAACATAGCCCGAGATACATTCTCTACAGGAGAGAGTGGCCAACATTGCCCGAGATACATTCTCTACGGGAGAGAGTGGCCAACATAGCCCGAGATACATTCTCTACGGGAGAGAGTGGCCAACATAGCCCGAGATACATTCTCTACAGGAGAGAGTGGCCAACATTGCCTGAGATACATTCTCTACAGGAGAGAGTGGCCAACATTGCCTGAGATACATTCTCTACAGGAGAGAGTGGCCAACATAGCCCGAGATACATTCTCTACAGGAGAGAGTGGCCAAAATTGCCTGAGATACATTCTCTACAGGAGAGAGTGGCCAACATAGCCCGAGATACATTCTCTACAGGAGAGAGTGGCCAACATTGCCCAAGATACATTCTATACGGGAGAGAGTGGCCAACATAGCCCGAGATACATTCTCTACAGGAGAGAGTGGCCAACATTGCCCGAGATACATTCTATACGGGAGAGAGTGGCCAATATAGCCCGAGATACATTCTCTACAGGAGAGAGTGGCCAACATTGCCCGAGATACACAGCCCTCCCTAATCCCCATTATTGCTGACCCTCCCGTCCCTGGTGTCTCTCTGTTGTCTCCACTGTCTCCCCAGTCCCCAATCTCTCCTCTGTCTCTCCAACCCCACTGTCTCCAATCTCTCCCCAGTCTTCAATGTTCCCACTGTCTCTCCAACCCCACTGTCTTCACTGTCTCTCCAGCGCCACTGTCTCCCCAGTCTCCAATCTCTCCACGGTCTCCCCTTTTCCCAATGTTTCCACTGTACCTCCACTGTCTCCCAAGACCCCAATGTCCCCACTGTCTCTCCAGTCTCCAATGTCTCCCCAGTCTTCAATGTCTCCACTGTCTCTCCAACCCCACTGTCTCCACTGTCTCCCCAGTTCCCAATGTTTCCACTGTACCTCCACTGTCTCCCAAGACCCCAATGTCCCCACTGTCTCTCTAACCCCACTGTCTCTTTAGTCTCCAAGGTCTCCACTGTCTCCCCAGTCTTCAATGTCTCCACTGTCTCTCCAACCCCACTGTCTCTCCAGTCCCCAATCTCTCCAATGTCTCTCCAGCACCACTGGCTCCCCAGTCTCCAATGTCTCCCCAGGCTCCACTGTCTCCACTGTACCTCCACTGTCTCCCAAGACCCCAATGTCCCCACTGTCTCTCCAACCCCACTGTCTCCAATGTCTCCACTGTCTCCCCAGTCTTCAATGTCCCCACTGTCTCTCCAACCCCACTGTCTTCACTGTCTCTCCAATGTCTCCACTGTCTCCCCAGTCTCCACTGTCTTCCCAGTACCCAATGTCTCCACTGTCTCTCTACTGTCTCCCCAGTCCCCAATGTCTCCCCAGTTCCCAATGTTTCCACTGTCTCCCCAGTCCCCAATCTCTCTACTGTCTCTCCAACCCCACTGTCTCCCTAGTCTCCAATCTCTCCCCAGTCTGCATTGTCTCCCCAGTTCCCAATGTCTCCACTGTCTCCCAAGACCACAATGTCCCCACTGTCTCTCCAACCCCACTGTATATCCAGTCTCCAATGTCTTCAATGTCTCCCCAGTCTTCATTGTCTCCCCAGTCCCTAATCTCCCCAATCTCTCCACTGTCTCTCCAACCCCACTGTCTCCCCAGTCTCCAATGCTACAGCCCACTGTCTCCCCAGTCTCCCCAGGCTACAGCACAGCGGGGTGCTGGTTATACAGAGGAATCTGCAGACTGCAGCTCACACCAAGTCCTCAGTGTCTAACCAGACCTCAGTGTCTCCTGACTCCCCAGACCTCAGTGTCTCCTGACTCCCCAGTCCCCAGTGTTTCCCTAGCAGTCAGTGTCTCCCCAGACCTCAGTGTCTCCTGACTCCCCAGTCCCCAGTGTTTCCCTAGCAGTCAGTGTCTCCCCAGACCTCAGTGTCTCCTGACTCCCCAGTGTCTCCCCAGCAGTCAGTGTCTCCCCAGACCTCAGTGTCTCCTGACTCCCCAATGTCTCCCCAGCAGTCAGTGTCTCCCCAGACCTCAGTGTCTCCTGACTCCCAAGTCCCCAGTGTCTCCCTAGCAGTCAGTGTCTCCCTGGTGGGTATAGGGTGCTGGTAATACAGAGGAATCTGCAGACTGCAGCTCACACTCAGGATGAGTGATTAGACATCCCAGGAATCCACCGCCCCCCCCCATCCCCCCCCCCCCAGTCAGCGTCTCCCCAGCAGTCGCAGGTTTGGCCACATCTGCAGCTCTCTGAGGGTCTGACGTGTTTTGGCCCAAAATATCTTCCTGCAGATGTTTCACAACAGTCCTGCGGTCTCCTTATATAGCAGCGGTGACTGCAGTGACAAATCACTGCCAGACCAACTGACACATTCCCTCTGCATCACTGCCAGACCAACTGACACATTCCCTCTGCATCACTGCCAGACCAACTGACACATTCCCTCTGTATCACTGCCAGACCAACTGACACATTCCCTCTGTATCCCTGCCAGACCAACTGACACATTCCCTCTGTATCCCTGCCAGACCAACTGACACATTCCCTCTGCATCACTGCCAGACCAACTGACACATTCCCTCTGTATCCCTGCCAGACCAACTGACACATTCCCTCTGTATCACTGCCAGACCAACTGACACATTCCCTCTGTATCACTGCCAGACCAACTGACACATTCCCTCTGTATCCCTGCCAGACCAACTGACACATTCCCTCTGTATCCCTGCCAGACCAACTGACACATTCCCTCTGTATCCCTGCCAGACCAACTGACACATTCCCTCTGCATCCCTGCCAGACCAACTGACACATTCCCTCTGTATCACTGCCAGACCAACTGACACATTCCCTCTGTATCCCTGCCAGACCAACTGACACATTCCCCCTGCATCACTGCCAGACCAACTGACACATTCCCTCTGTATCCCTGCCAGACCAACTGACACGTTCCCCCTGTATCACTGCCAGACCAACTGACACATTCCCTCTGTATCCCTGCCAGACCAACTGACACATTCCCCCTGCATCACTGCCAGACCAACTGACACATTCCCTCTGTATCCCTGCCAGACCAACTGACACATTCCCCCTGCATCACTGCCAGACCAACTGACACATTCCCTCTGTATCCCTGCCAGACCAACTGACACATTCCCTCTGTATCCCTGCCAGACCAACTGACACATTCCCTCTGTATCCCTGCCAGACCAACTGACACATTCCCTCTGTATCACTGCCAGACCAACTGACACATTCCCTCTGCATCACTGCCAGACCAACTGACACATTCCCCCTGTATCCCTGCCAGACCAACTGACACATTCCCTCTGTATCCCTGCCAGACCAACTGACACATTCCCTCTGTATCACTGCCAGACCAACTGACACATTCCCTCTGTATCCCTGCCAGACCAACTGACACATTCCCTCTGCATCACTGCCAGACCAACTGACACATTCCCTCTGTATCACTGCCAGACCAACTGACACATTCCCTCTGTATCCCTGCCAGACCAACTGACACATTCCCTCTGTATCCCTGCCAGACCAACTGACACATTCCCTCTGCATCACTGGCAGACCAACTGACACATTCCCTCTGTATCACTGCCAGACCAACTGACACATTCCCCCTGTATCACTGCCAGACCAACTGACACATTCCCTCTGTATCACTGCCAGACCAACTGACATATTCCCTCTGTATCCCTGCCAGACCAACTGACACATTCCCTCTGCATCACTGCCAGACCAACTGACACATTCCCTCTGCATCACTGCCAGACCAACTGATACATTCCCTCTGTATCCCTGCCAGACCAACTGACACATTCCCTCTGTATCACTGCCAGAACAACTGACACATTCCCTCTGTATCCCTGCCAGACCAACTGACACATTCCCTCTGTATCCCTGCCAGACCAACTGACACATTCCCTCTGTATCACTGCCAGACCAACTGACACATTCCCTCTGTATCCCTGCCAGACCAACTGACACATTCCCCCTGTATCACTGCCAGACCAACTGACACATTCCCTCTGTATCCCTGCCAGACCAACTGACACATTCCCTCTGCATCACTGCCAGACCAACTGACACATTCCCCCTGCATCACTGCCAGACCAACTGACACATTCCCTCTGCATCACTGCCAGACCAACTGACACATTCCCTCTGCATCACTGCCAGACCAACTGACACATTCCCTCTGTATCCCTGCCAGACCAACTGACACATTCCCTCTGCATCACTGCCAGACCAACTGACACATTCCCTCTGTATCCCTGCCAGACCAACTGACACATTCCCTCTGTATCCCTGCCAGACCAACTGACACATTCCCCCTGTATCACTGCCAGACCAACTGACACATTCCCTCTGTATCACTGCCAGACCAACTGACACATTCCCTCTGTATCCCTGCCAGACCAACTGACACATTCCCTCTGCATCACTGCCAGACCAACTGACACATTCCCTCTGTATCCCTGCCAGACCAACTGACACATTCCCTCTGTATCCCTGCCAGACCAACTGACACATTCCCCCTGTATCACTGCCAGACCAACTGACACATTCCCTCTGTATCACTGCCAGACCAACTGACACATTCCCTCTGTATCACTGCCAGACCAACTGACACATTCCCCCTGTATCACTGCCAGACCAACTGACACATTCCCTCTGTATCACTGCCAGACCAACTGACACATTCCCTCTGTATCCCTGCCAGACCAACTGACACATTCCTTCTGTATCACTGCCAGACCAACTGACACATTCCCTCTGTATCCCTGCCAGACCAACTGATACATTCCCTCTGTATCCCTGCCAGACCAACTGACACATTCCCTCTGTATCACTGCCAGACCAACTGACACATTCCCCCTGCATCACTGCCAGACCAACTGACACATTCCCTCTGTATCCCTGCCAGACCAACTGACACATTCCCCCTGTATCCCTGCCAGACCAACTGACACATTCCCTCTGTATCACTGCCAGACCAACTGACACATTCCCTCTGTATCCCTGCCAGACCAACTGACACATTCCCCCTGTATCCCTGCCAGACCAACTGACACATTCCCTCTGTATCACTGCCAGACCAACTGACACATTCCCCCTGTATCACTGCCAGACCAACTGACACATTCCCCCTGTATCACTGCCAGACCAACTGACACATCCCCTGTGTATCCCTGCCAGACCAACTGACACATTCCCCCTGTATCACTGCCAGACCAACTGACACATTCCCTCTGTATCCCTGCCAGACCAACTGACACATTCCCTCTGTATCACTGCCAGACCAACTGACACATTCCCCCTGTATCACTGCCAGACCAACTGACACATTCCCCCTGTATCACTGCCAGACCAACTGACACATTCCCTCTGTATCACTGCCAGACCAACTGACACATCCCCTGTGTATCCCTGCCAGACCAACTGACACATTCCCTCTGTATCCCTGCCAGACCAACTGACACATTCCCTCTGTATCACTGCCAGACCAACTGACACATTCCCCCTGTATCACTGCCAGACCAACTGACACATTCCCCCTGTATCACTGCCAGACCAACTGACACATTCCCTCTGTATAACTGCCAGACCAACTGACACATTCCCTCTGTATCCCTGCCAGACCAACTGACACATTCCCCCTGTATCACTGCCAGACCAACTGACACATTCCCTCTGTATCACTGCCAGACCAACTGACACATTCCCTCTGTATCCCTGCCAGACCAACTGACACATTCCCCCTGTATCCCTGCCAGACCAACTGACACATTCCCTCTGTATCCCTGCCAGACCAACTGACACATTCCCCCTGTATCCCTGCCAGACCAACTGACACATTCCCTCTGTATCCCTGCCAGATCAACTGACACATTCCCTCTGTATCACTGCCAGACCAACTGACACATTCCCTCTGTATCACTGCCAGACCAACTGACACATTCCCTCTGTATCCCTGCCAGACCAACTGACACATTCCCTCTGTATCCCTGCCAGACCAACTGACACATTCCCTCTGTATCACTGGCAGACCAACTGACACATTCCCCCTGTATCACTGGCAGACCAACTGACACATTCCCTCTGTATCCCTGCCAGACCAACTGACACATTCCCTCTGTATCCCTGCCAGACCAACTGACACATTCCCTCTGTATCCCTGCCAGACCAACTGACACATTCCCTCTGTATCACTGCCAGACCAACTGACACATCCCCTGTGTATCCCTGCCAGACCAACTGACACATTCCCTCTGTATCCCTGCCAGACCAACTGACACATTCCCTCTGTATCCCTGCCAGACCAACTGACACATTCCCTCTGTATCACTGCCAGACCAACTGACACATTCCCCCTGTATCACTGCCAGACCAACTGACACATTCCCCCTGTATCACTGCCAGACCAACTGACACATTCCCTCTGTATAACTGCCAGACCAACTGACACATTCCCTCTGTATCACTGCCAGACCAACTGACACATTCCCTCTGTATCCCTGCCAGACCAACTGACACATTACCTCTGTATAACTGCCAGACCAACACACACACAGTGGTGCCCCCTAGTGCTGGTGTGTCAGGCTGGCTATGAGGTCACACAGTGGCTCCCCCTAGTGCTGGTGTGTCAGGCTAGCTATGAGGTCACATAGTGGCTCCCCCTAGTGCTGGTGTGTCAGGCTGGCTATGAGGTCACACAGTGGCTCCCCTAGTGCTGGTGTGTCAGGCTGGCTATGAGGTCAGACAGTGGCTCCCCCTAGTGCTGGTGTGTCAGGCTGGCTATGAGGTCACACAGTGGCTCCCCTAGTGCTGGTGTGTCAGGCTGGCTATGAGATCACACAGTGGTGCCCCCTAGTGCTGGTGTGTCAGGCTGGCTATGAGGTCACACAGTGGCTCCCCCTAGTGCTGGTGTGTCAGGCTGGCTATGAGGTCACACAGTGGCTCCCCCTAGTGCTGGTGTGTTAGGCTGGCTATGAGGTCACACAGTGGTGCCCCATAGTGCTGGTGTGTCAGGCTGGCTATGAGGTCACACAGTGGCTCCCCCTAGTGCTGGTGTGTCAGACTGGCTATGAGGTCACACAGTGACTCCCCCTAATGCTGGTGTGTCAGGCTAGCTATGTGGTCACACAGTGGCTCCCCTAGTGCTGGTGTGTCAGGCTAGCTATGAGGTCACACAGTGGCTCCCCCTAGTGCTGGTGTGTCATGCTGGCTATGAGGTCACACAGTGGCTCCCCCTAGTGCTGGTATGTCAGGCTAGTTATGAGGTCACAGAGTGGGTCCCCCTAGTGCTGGTGTGTCAGGCTGGCTATGAGGTCACACAGTGACTCCCCCTAGTGCTGGTGTGTCAGGCTGGCTATGAGGTCACACAGTGGCTCCCCTAGTGCTGGTGTGTCAGGCTGGCTATGAGGTCACACAGTGGCTCCCCCTAGTGCTGGTGTGTCAGGCTGGCTATGAGGTCACACAGTGGCTCCTCCTAGTGCTGGTGTGTCAGGCTAGCTACGAGATCACACAGTGGTGCCCCCTAGTGCTGGTGTGTCAGGCTGGCTATGAGGTCACACAGTGGCTCCCCTAGTGCTGGTGTGTCAGGCTAGCTATGAGGTCACACAGTGGCTCCCCCTAGTGCTGGTGTGTCAGGCTGGCTATGAGGTCACACAGTGGTGTCCCCTAGTGCTGGTGTGTCAGGCTGGCTATGAGGTCACACAGTGGCTCCCCATAGTGCTTTTGTGTCAGACTGGCTATGAGGTCACACAGTGGCTCCCCCTAGTGCTGGTGTGTCAGGCTGGCTATGAGGTCACACAGTGGTGCTCCCCCTAGTGCTGGTGTGTCTGGCTGGCTATGAGGTCACACAGTGGCTCCCCCTAGTGCTGGTGTGTCAGGCTAGCTATGAGGTCACACAGTGGCTCCCCCTAGTGCTGGTGTGTCAGGCTGGCTATGAGGTCACACAGTGACTCCCCCTAGTGCTGGTGTGTCAGGCTGGCTATGAGGTCACACAGTGGCTCCCCCTAGTGCTGGTGTGTCAGGCTGGCTATGAGGTCACACAGTGGCTCCCCCTAGTGCTGGTGTGTCAGGCTGGCTATGAGGTCACACAGTGGCGCCCCCTAGTGCTGGTGTGTCAGGCTAGCTATGAGGTCACACAGTGGCTCCCCTAGTGCTGGTGTGTCAGGCTGGCTATGAGGTCACACAGTGGTGCCCCCTAGTGCTGGTGTGTCAGGCTGGCTATGAGGTCACACAGTGTCTCCCCCTAGTGCTGGTGTGTCAGGCTGGCTATGAGGTCACACAGTGGCTCCCCCTAGTGCTGGTGTGTCAGGCTGGCTATGAGGTCACACAGTGGTGCCCCCTAGTGCTGGTGTGTCAGGCTGGCTATGAGGTCACACAGTGGCTCCCCCTAGTGCTGGTGTGTCAGGCTGGCTATGAGGTCACACAGTGGCTCCCCTAGTGCTGGTGTGTCAGGCTGGCTATGAGGTCACACAGTGGCTCCCCCTAGTGCTGGTGTGTCAGGCTGGCTATGAGGTCACACAGTGGCTCCCCCTAGTGCTGGTGTGTCAGGCTGGCTATGAGGACACAGTGTCTCCCCCTAGTGCTGGTGTGTCAGGCTGGCTATGAGGTCACACATTGGCTCCCCTAGTGCTGGTGTGTCCGGCTGGCTATGAGGTCACACAGTGGCTCCCCCTAGTGCTGGTGTGTCAGGCTGGCTATGGGGTCACACAGTGGCTCCCCCTAGTGCTGGTGTGTCAGACTGGCTATGAGGTCACACAGTGGTGCTCCCCCTAGTGCTGGTGTGTCAGGCTGGCTATGAGGTCAGACAGTGGCTCCCCCTAGTGCTGGTGTGTCAGGCTGGCTATGAGGTCACACAGTGGCGCCCCCTAGTGCTGGTGTGTTAGGCTGGCTATGAGGTCACACAGTGGCTCCCCCTAGTGCTGGTGTGTCAGGCTGGCTATGAGGTCACACAGTGGCGCCCCCTAGTGCTGATGTGTCAGGCTGGCTATGAGGACACACAGTGGATCCCCCTAGTGCTGGTGTGTCAGGCTGGCTATGAGGTCACACAGTGGCTCCCCCTAGTGCTGGTGTGTCAGGCTGGCTATGAGGACACACAGTGGATCCCCCTAGTGCTGGTGTGTCAGGCTGGCTATGAGGTCACACAGTGGCTCCCCCTAGTGCTGGTGTGTCAGGCTGGCTATGAGGTCACACAGTGGTGCCCCCTAGTGCTGGTGTGTCAGGCTGGCTATGAGGTCACACAGTGGCTCCCCCTAGTGCTGGTGTGTCAGGCTGGCTATGAGGTCACACAGTGGCTCCCCCTAGTGCTGGTGTGTCAGGCTGGCTATGAGGTCACACAGTGGCTCCCCCTAGTGCTGGTGTGTCTGGCTGGCTATGAGGTCACACAGTGGCTCCCCTAGTGCTGGTGTGTCAGGATAGCTATGAGGTCACACAGTGGCTCCCCCTAGTGCTGGTGTGTCAGGCTGGCTATGAGGTCACACAGTGGCTCCCCTAGTGCTGGTGTGTCAGGCTAGCTATGAGGTCACACAGTGGCTCCCCCTAGTGCTGGTGTGTCAGGCTGGCTATGAGGTCACACAGTGGTGCCCCCTAGTGCTGGTGTGTCAGGCTGGCTATGAGGTCACACAGTGTCTCCCCCTAGTGCTGGTGTGTCAGGCTGGCTATGAGGTCACACAGTGGCTCCCCTAGTGCTGGTGTGTCAGGCTGGCTATGAGGTCACACAGTGGCTCCCCTAGTGCTGGTGTGTCAGGCTGGCTATGAGGTCACACAGTGGCTCCCCTAGTGCTGGTGTGTCAGGCTGGCTATGAGGTCACACAGTGGTGCCCCCTAGTGCTGGTGTGTCAGGCTGGCTATGAGGTCACACAGTGGCTCCCCCTAGTGCTGGTGTGTCAGGCTGGCTATGAGGTCACACAGTGGCTCCCCCTAGTGCTGGTGTGTCAGGCTGGCTATGAGGTCACACAGTGGCGCCCCCTAGTGCTGGTGTGTCAGGCTGGCTATGAGGTCACACAGTGACTCCCCTAGTGCTGGTGTGTCAGGCTGGCTATGAGGTCACACAGTGGCTCCCCCTAGTGCTGGTGAATCAGGCTGGCTATGAGGTCACACAGTGGCTCCCCCTAGTGCTGGTGTGTCAGGCTGGCTATGAGGTCACACAGTGGTGCCCCCTAGTGCTGGTGTGTCAGGCTGGCTATGAGGTCACACAGTGGCTCCCCCTAGTGCTGGTGTGTCTGGCTGGCTATGAGGTCACACAGTGGCTCCCCCTAGTGCTGGTGTGTCAGGCTAGCTATGAGGTCACACAGTGGCTCCCCCTAGTGCTGGTGTGTCTGGCTGGCTATGAGGTCACACAGTGGCTCCCCTAGTGCTGGTATGTCAGGCTAGCTATGAGGTCACACAGTGGCTCCCCCTAGTGCTGGTATGCCAGGCTAGTTATGAGGTCACACAGTGGCTCCCCCTAGTGCTGGTATGTCAGGCTGGCTATGAGGTCACACAGTGGCTCCCCCTAGTGCTGGTGTGTCTGGCTGGCTATGAGGTCACACAGTGGCTCCCCCTAGTGCTGGTGTGTCAGGCTAGCTATGAGGTCACACAGTGGCTCCCCCTAGTGCTGGTGTGTCTGGCTGGCTATGAGGTCACACAGTGGCTCCCCTAGTGCTGGTATGTCAGGCTAGCTATGAGGTCACACAGTGGCTCCCCCTAGTGCTGGTATGTCAGGCTGGCTATGAGGTCACACAGTGGCTCCCCCTAGTGCTGGTGTGTTAGGCTGGCTATGAGGTCACACAGTGGCTCCCCCTAGTGCTTGTGTGTCAGGCTAGCTATGAGGTCACACAGTGGTGCCCCCTAGTGCTGGTGTGTCAGGCTGGCTATGAGGTCACACAGTGGCTCCCACTAGTGCTGGTGTGTCTGGCTGGCTATGAGGTCACACAGTGGCTCCCCCTAGTGCTTGTGTGTCAGGCTAGCTATGAGGTCACACAGTGGCTCCCCCTAGTGCTGGTGTGTCTGGCTGGCTATGAGGTCACACAGTGGCTCCCCTAGTGCTGGTATGTCAGGCTGGCTATGAGGTCACACAGTGGCTCCCCCTAGTGCTGGTGTGTCAGGCTAGCTATGAGGTCACACAGTGGCTCCCCCTAGTGCTGGTGTGTCTGGCTGGCTATGAGGTCACACAGTGGCTCCCCTAGTGCTGGTATGTCAGGCTGGCTATGAGGTCACACAGTGGCTCCCCCTAGTGCTGGTGTGTCAGGCTGGCTATGAGGTCACACAGTGGCTCCCCCTAGTGCTGGTATGTCAGGCTAGTTATGAGGTCACAGAGCGGCTCCCCCTAGTGCTGGTGTGTCAGGCTGGCTATGAGGTCACACAGTGACTCCCCCTAGTGCTGGTGTGTCAGGCTGGCTATGAGGTCACACAGTGGCTCCCCCTAGTGCTGGTGTGTCTGGCTGGCTATGAGGTCACACAGTGGCGCCCCCTAGTGCTGGTGTGTCAGGCTGGCTATGAGGTCACACAGTGGCTTCCCCTAGTGCTGGTGTGTCAGGCTGGCTATGAGGTCACACAGTGGCTCCCCCTAGTGCTGGAGTATCAGGCTGGCTATGAGGTCACACAGTGGCTCCCCCTAGTGCTGGTGTGTCAGGCTGGCTATGAGGTCACACAGTGGCTCCCCCTAGTGCTGGTGTGTCAGGCTAGCTATGAGGTCACACAGTGGCTCCCCCTAGTGCTGGTGTGTCAGGCTGGCTATGAGGTCACACAGTGGTGCCCCCTAGTGCTGGTGTGTCAGGCTGGCTATGAGGTCACACAGTGACTCCCCTAGTGCTGGTGTGTCAGGCTGGCTATGAGGTCACACAGTGGCTCCCCCTAGTGCTGGTGTGTCTGGCTGGCTATGAGGTCACACAGTGGCTCCCCCTAGTGCTGGTGTGTCAGGCTGGCTATGAGGTCACACAGTGGCTCCCCTAGTGCTGGTGTGTCAGGCTAGCTATGAGGTCACACCGTGGCTCCCCCTAGTGCTGGTGTGTCAGGCTGGCTATGAGGTCACACAGTGACTCCCCCTAGTGCTGGTGTGTCAGGTTGGCTATGAGGTCACACAGTGGCTCCCCCTAGTGCTGGTGTGTCAGGCTGGCTATGAGGTCACACAGTGTCTCCCCCTAGTGCTGGTGTGTCAGGCTGGCTATGAGGTCACACAGTGGTGCCCCCTAGTGCTGGTGTGTCAGGCTGGCTATGAGGTCACACAGTGGCTCCCCTAGTGCTGGTGTGTCAGGCTGGCTATGAGGTCACACAGTGGCTCCCCCTAGTGCTGGTGTGTCAGGCTGGCTATGAGGTCACACAGTGGCTCCCCCTAGTGCTGGTGTGTCAGGCTGGCTATGAGGTCACACAGTGGCTCCTCCTAGTGCTGGTGTGTCAGGCTGGCTATGAGGTCACACAGTGGCTCCCCCTAGTGCTGGTGTGTCAGGCTGGCTATGACGTCACACAGTGGCTCCCCCTAGTGCTGGTGTGTCAGGCTGGCTATGAGGTCACACAGTGGCTCCCCCTAGTGCTGGTGTGTCAGGCTGGCTATGAGATCACACAGTGGCTCCCCCTAGTGCTGGTGAATCAGGCTGGCTATGAGGTCACACAGTGGCTCCCCTAGTGCTGGTGTGTCAGGCTGGCTATGAGGTCACACAGTGGCTCCCCCTAGTGCTGGTGTGTCAGGCTGGCTATGAGGTCACACAGTGGTGCCCCCTAGTGCTGGTGTGTCAGGCTAGCTATGAGGTCACACAGTGGCTCCCCCTAGTGCTGGTGTGTCAGGCTAGCTATGAGGTCACACAGTGGATCCCCCTAGTGCTGGTGTGTCAGGCTGGCTATGAGGTCACACAGTGGCTCCCCCTAGTGCTGGTGTGTCAGGCTGGCTATGAGGTCACACAGTGGCTCCCCCTAGTGCTGGTGTGTCAGGCTGGCTATGAGGTCACACAGTGGAGTGGCTCCCCCTAGTGCTGGTGTGTCAGGCTAGCTATGAGGTCACACAGTGGTGTCCCCTAGTGCTGGTGTGTCAGGCTGGCTATGAGGTCACACAGTGGCTCCCCCTAGTGCTGGTGTGTCAGGCTGGCTATGAGGTCACACAGTGGCTCCCCTAGTGCTGGTGTGTCAGGCTAGCTATGAGGTCACACAGTGGCGCCCCCTAGTGCTGGTGTGTCAGGCTGGCTATGAGGTCACACAGTGGCTCCCCCTAGTGCTGGTGTGTCAGGCTGGCTATGAGGTCACACAGTGGCTCCCCCTAGTGCTGGTGTGTTAGGCTGGCTATGAGGTCACACAGTGGTGCCCCATAGTGCTGGTGTGTCAGGCTGGCTATGAGGTCACACAGTGGCTCCCCCTAGTGCTGGTGTGTCAGACTGGCTATGAGGTCACACAGTGACTCCCCCTAATGCTGGTGTGTCAGGCTAGCTATGTGGTCACACAGTGGCTCCCCTAGTGCTGGTGTGTCAGGCTAGCTATGAGGTCACACAGTGGCTCCCCCTAGTGCTGGTGTGTCATGCTGGCTATGAGGTCACACAGTGGCTCCCCCTAGTGCTGGTATGTCAGGCTAGTTATGAGGTCACAGAGTGTGTCCCCCTAGTGCTGGTGTGTCAGGCTGGCTATGAGGTCACACAGTGGCTCCCCCTAGTGCTGGTGTGTCTGGCTGGCTATGAGGTCACACAGTGGCTCCCCTAGTGCTGGTATGTCAGGCTAGCTATGAGGTCACACAGTGGCTCCCCCTAGTGCTGGTATGTCAGGCTGGCTATGAGGTCACACAGTGGCTCCCCCTAGTGCTGGTGTGTTAGGCTGGCTATGAGGTCACACAGTGGCTCCCCCTAGTGCTTGTGTGTCAGGCTAGCTATGAGGTCACACAGTGGTGCCCCCTAGTGCTGGTGTGTCAGGCTGGCTATGAGGTCACACAGTGGCTCCCACTAGTGCTGGTGTGTCTGGCTGGCTATGAGGTCACACAGTGGCTCCCCCTAGTGCTTGTGTGTCAGGCTAGCTATGAGGTCACACAGTGGCTCCCCCTAGTGCTGGTGTGTCTGGCTGGCTATGAGGTCACACAGTGGCTCCCCTAGTGCTGGTATGTCAGGCTGGCTATGAGGTCACACAGTGGCTCCCCCTAGTGCTGGTGTGTCAGGCTAGCTATGAGGTCACACAGTGGCTCCCCCTAGTGCTGGTGTGTCTGGCTGGCTATGAGGTCACACAGTGGCTCCCCTAGTGCTGGTATGTCAGGCTGGCTATGAGGTCACACAGTGGCTCCCCCTAGTGCTGGTGTGTCAGGCTGGCTATGAGGTCACACAGTGGCTCCCCCTAGTGCTGGTATGTCAGGCTAGTTATGAGGTCACAGAGCGGCTCCCCCTAGTGCTGGTGTGTCAGGCTGGCTATGAGGTCACACAGTGACTCCCCCTAGTGCTGGTGTGTCAGGCTGGCTATGAGGTCACACAGTGGCTCCCCCTAGTGCTGGTGTGTCTGGCTGGCTATGAGGTCACACAGTGGCGCCCCCTAGTGCTGGTGTGTCAGGCTGGCTATGAGGTCACACAGTGGCTTCCCCTAGTGCTGGTGTGTCAGGCTGGCTATGAGGTCACAAAGTGGTGCCCCCTAGTGCTGGTGTGTCAGGCTGGCTATGAGGTCACACAGTGGCTCCCCCTAGTGCTGGTGTGTCAGGCTGGCTATGAGGTCACACAGTGGCTCCCCTAGTGCTGGTGTGTCAGGCTGGCTATGAGGTCACACAGTGGCTCCCCCTAGTGCTGGTGTGTCAGGCTGGCTATGAGGTCACACAGTGGTGCCCCCTAGTGCTGGTGTGTCAGGCTGGCTATGAGGTCACACAGTGGCTCCCCCTAGTGCTGGTGTGTCAGGCTGGCTATGAGGTCACACAGTGGCTCCCCTAGTGCTGGTGTGTCAGGCTGGCTATGAGGTCACACAGTGGCTCCCCCTAGTGCTGGTGTGTCAGGCTGGCTATGAGGTCACACAGTGGCTCCCCCTAGTGCTGGTGTGTCGGGCTGGCTATGAGGACACAGTGTCTCCCCCTAGTGCTGGTGTGTCAGGCTGGCTATGAGGTCACACATTGGCTCCCCTAGTGCTGGTGTGTCAGGCTGGCTATGAGGTCACACAGTGGCTCCCCCTAGTGCTGGTGTGTCAGGCTGGCTATGGGGTCACACAGTGGCTCCCCCTAGTGCTGGTGTGTCAGACTGGCTATGAGGTCACACAGTGGTGCTCCCCCTAGTGCTGGTGTGTCAGGCTGGCTATGAGGTCAGACAGTGGCTCCCCCTAGTGCTGGTGTGTCAGGCTGGCTATGAGGTCACACAGTGGCGCCCCCTAGTGCTGGTGTGTTAGGCTGGCTATGAGGTCACACAGTGGCTCCCCCTAGTGCTGGTGTGTCAGGCTGGCTATGAGGTCACACAGTGGCGCCCCCTAGTGCTGATGTGTCAGGCTGGCTATGAGGACACACAGTGGATCCCCCTAGTGCTGGTGTGTCAGGCTGGCTATGAGGTCACACAGTGGCTCCCCCTAGTGCTGGTGTGTCAGGCTGGCTATGAGGACACACAGTGGATCCCCCTAGTGCTGGTGTGTCAGGCTGGCTATGAGGTCACACAGTGGCTCCCCCTAGTGCTGGTGTGTCAGGCTGGCTATGAGGTCACACAGTGGTGCCCCCTAGTGCTGGTGTGTCAGGCTGGCTATGAGGTCACACAGTGGCTCCCCCTAGTGCTGGTGTGTCAGGCTGGCTATGAGGTCACACAGTGGCTCCCCCTAGTGCTGGTGTGTCAGGCTGGCTATGAGGTCACACAGTGGCTCCCCCTAGTGCTGGTGTGTCTGGCTGGCTATGAGGTCACACAGTGGCTCCCCCTAGTGCTGGTGTGTCAGGCTGGCTATGAGGTCACACAGTGGCTCCCCTAGTGCTGGTGTGTCAGGCTAGCTATGAGGTCACACAGTGGCTCCCCCTAGTGCTGGTGTGTCAGGCTGGCTATGAGGTCACACAGTGGTGCCCCCTAGTGCTGGTGTGTCAGGCTGGCTATGAGGTCACACAGTGTCTCCCCCTAGTGCTGGTGTGTCAGGCTGGCTATGAGGTCACACAGTGGCTCCCCTAGTGCTGGTGTGTCAGGCTGGCTATGAGGTCACACAGTGGCTCCCCTAGTGCTGGTGTGTCAGGCTGGCTATGAGGTCACACAGTGGCTCCCCTAGTGCTGGTGTGTCAGGCTGGCTATGAGGTCACACAGTGGTGCCCCCTAGTGCTGGTGTGTCAGGCTGGCTATGAGGTCACACAGTGGCTCCCCCTAGTGCTGGTGTGTCAGGCTGGCTATGAGGTCACACAGTGGCTCCCCCTAGTGCTGGTGTGTCAGGCTGGCTATGAGGTCACACAGTGGCGCCCCCTAGTGCTGGTGTGTCAGGCTGGCTATGAGGTCACACAGTGACTCCCCTAGTGCTGGTGTGTCAGGCTGGCTATGAGGTCACACAGTGGCTCCCCCTAGTGCTGGTGAATCAGGCTGGCTATGAGGTCACACAGTGGCTCCCCCTAGTGCTGGTGTGTCAGGCTGGCTATGAGGTCACACAGTGGTGCCCCCTAGTGCTGGTGTGTCAGGCTGGCTATGAGGTCACACAGTGGCTCCCCCTAGTGCTGGTGTGTCTGGCTGGCTATGAGGTCACACAGTGGCTCCCCCTAGTGCTGGTGTGTCAGGCTAGCTATGAGGTCACACAGTGGCTCCCCCTAGTGCTG